>NC_141924.1:20357767-20509282 GCF_057802395.1 Ceratotherium simum simum
TCAGATTAACTAATCTTTTTTCTGCCATGTGTAACCTGCCACAAACCCTTCCAGTGTATTTTTTAATATCAGACATTCTAGTGTCCACCTCTAGATCCCCAATTTGGGTCTTTTTAGATATTTTCTTGTCTCTGCTTAACATTTTGAACTTATGGAATAGAGTTATCACTGTTTTTGTGTGTGTGTGTGCGTGTGAGGAAGATTAGCCCTGAGCTAACATCTGTTGCCAATCTTCTTTTTTTTGCTGAGGAAGATTGGCACCCTGAGCTAACATTCATGCCCATCTTCCTCCACTTCATATGTGGGACACCTGCCACAGCATGGCTTGATAAGTGGTGCATAGGCCTGTGCCCAGGATCCGAACCCACAAACCCCAGACCGCTGAAGTGGAGCGCACGAACTTAACCACTATGCCACTGGGCCGGCCCTGAGTTATAACTGTTTTAATGCCCTTGTGTGCTAATTCTAACATCTGTTCCATTTCTAGATCGATTTTGTTTAATTGATTTTTCTTTTTAGCCTGAGTTGGATTTTTCTGCTTCTTTGCAGCCCTGATACTATTTGATTGGATACCAAACATTGCAAATTTTACCTTTTTGAGTGCTGGATATTTTTGTCTTCTTATAAACATATTGTCCTTTGTTCTGTGATACAGTTAATTTACCTGGTAACATTATGATTCTTTTGAGTCTTGCTTTTAAGAGTTTTTTAAGGCAGAATAAGATCAGCAGTTAGTCTTGGGCTAATTCCCCACTACTGAAAAAGACCCTTCTGAACACTCCACCCAATGTTCCATGGATTGTGATGTTTTTCCAGTTTGGCTGGTGAAAACACTTGGTATTCCTGGCCCTGTGTGCTGGATTCTGTTCCTGCTAATCGTCTTGGATGGTTCCTTCTCCATCTAGAGTTGCTTCCTCACTGACATGCACTGCTCAGCGCTCTGCTGGGTATTCGAGGGGGATCCTTTGTAGATCTTTAGAAAACTCACTTTCTTCAACTCTCTCCTCTCCATTACTCTGCCCTGGGAATTCTTACTATTTTCTTCTCCTCAAATTCTCACTCTTTCTCCTCAACTCAGGGAGTCCATGAGATTCCACGAGGGTTCCTCTTCCCCGTGCCACAGCCGGGAAGCTCTTTGAAGGTGGTAAGCTAACCAATCTTAGGGATCACCTCATTTTCTCCCATCTCTCTAGGTTAACAGTCCTTTCTGATTTAAATGTTATTTTTTTTCTAAGAGCTTTTAAGGAGTCTTTCTCATTTTCCGAGGAACACTGTTAAATGTGTATCATAGTATGGCAATAGTTTATTTTATTTAAATTCTGAGTGAATTATTTGAGTGCAGATAATCTGAATATCACTTGAAGTTCTGAAATACCATGACCTTGCTAGAGTCCCAGTAGCACATAAAATAAAGTATAAGTTCAAATTCATATTTGAATTTACCCAATAATATATGTATCTTAGTATGTCATCCTGCCTTAGAGACCCAAAATGCAAATATTTATATCTTGAGTTGTTTATATTGTGAAGGTTAATAAAAGAGAAGTCTTCTAAATGTAATCTATTTGGAGTTTAAAAATCAGAAAATGGGGCTGGCCCAGTGGTGTAGTAGTTAAGTCTGGCATGCTCTGCTTCAGTGGCCTGGGGTTTGTGGGTTTGGATCCCAGGCACGGACCTACACCACTCATCAAGCCATGCTGTAGTGGTAACTCACATATAAAATAGAGGAAGATGGGCACAGATGTTAGCTCAGAGCCACTCTTCCTCAAACAAAAAGAGGAAGATTGGCAACAGGTGTTAGCTTAGGGCCAATCTACCTCACCAAAAAAAAAAAAAATCAGAAAATGGTGAAACAGGCAAATATTTATGTTTAACGTGAATGAATATTCCAGATTGTTTTAATAAAAATGTGCTTTTCTATGTATCTTTGTGACAAGAGAGAGAAAAGCTCATGCCTTGAGGATGGGTGACTGTGTCTTAAAAAAACTGGATTCAGCTAACAATTTGATAAAGCACTGAAATCAGTCAAAATGGTTCCCATCTTGCTCCTCCTCTCCTGCTCCCACTCTTGCTGAACTGCTTCCCACTCCAATGCCTTTCAGCAAATGCACGCATCATCAGCCTTTGTGAACTTGAGAATCAGCCAGAGAATCCACAGAGCATCCCTCTTATTTGACAAGTGCTGGGGACCCAGGAGCTGTAGTCAACAGGATGAAGCTGTGGTCTGCAAACCGAAGAGGTGGAAGTGTTGGGGAAAAATAAAAACACCTTAGGAAGTTCTTACCTTCAGGAGGGGCTTTATAAAGAAATACAACCTGGGAGGAGAGAATTGTAAAGATGCAGCAGAGCAATTGCAAGTGACCAGAGAACGCTTCTTCAGGCCTCCTTAGAAGAACTTGCTGTACAGAAGCCAGATGCTGTTCTGAGCATTAGAACTAGTAGGTAGAAAATGAGGAAATCAGAAATATGGGTGGTGAATCAGAGAGGGCAATGTGTAAGGAGACCAGGAGAGTTATGAAAGTAAGGAGCACACAAAATAGGGAAATGCTGCCTAGTGGACAAGAAGGAATAGGACATAGAAATGGTCACTGCACTAGGTGATGAAGGTTCAGTGATGACCATCTGGAGAGCAATTTCAGTAGTGGAGGCAGAATTCAAATAGGAGGATTAAGGAATAAGTTGGGGGTGAGAAAATGGAGGTAATCGGAATAGGTGCGACTCTCTTTTTCCAAAAGTTTGGTTGTAAAGGGAAAGAAAAAGATAGGATAAGAAAAAGGTAAGACAGTACTATTAGAGCTAAAAGACCTGAGTCATTCATAGGTATAGAAGAAGAGGTCAAAATTTCCAGTAGAAACATAGACAATCAACACCATGTGGTCCTGGGAGAAGTGGCAGGGGGTACAATGAAGAGGACAGGGAGAGGCTTGATTGAGTCTCAGCAAAGAAAATAGGACAGATAAAGACTGGGTGGTGGGGACAGAGAGAGGAAGGGTGTGAAGCGGTTCATGCTGGTGGCTTAGTCTTCTCAGTGGTGTAGGGGTCAGGCTGGGAATGGGGTTCTGGGTTTAAGGAGACTGGAGAACATTTGTATGGCTACCATGGCAAGTCCACAGAGGTGAAGAAATGAGTGCTAAGGAGTTAATGCAGTATTCCCTTCCAAATAGAATGTAGGCTTTTTAATGGAGACCTTCTGGAGACAATAGCTTAGCCCCAAATCATGACTACACATGAAGATAAGAATTTCAGGGTAAGCCCAAGTAAAGACATAGATTGGGAAAGGAAGGGAGACTTCATAGCACACCTCAGCTCACTTCAATGGGTAGGGGCCCACTTCACCCTCTATAGAGTTAACCCTGATTGTCACATCCTGTTGATCCAACCAGCTCATTTGAAGCAAGGCAGCTTTTTGCAGGGGAACATTCAGAGAATCATTTTAACGAAGCAACCATTTAACCATTGATTAGGGAGGCTGGGGGCACAGTGAGAAGGAGAGAGAAGAGGGGAGTATTAGCTTAGATTGATGCAAGGGTGCCAGGGCGTGTGTGGCTTATTAGGGGATATCCAGTTAGAGGATATGGTCAAGTGATAAGCCATGTCTTATATTAAAATTCCCTGCCCCTGCATGTTTTCTGTCTCCTCCTCACAGTCTCAGACCCTCATCCCCAGCCCTACACCTGGGATTTATAAGCTGCTGGATAGGAGCAAACTTTTTAGCTGCACGCAGGGGGAGACAGCCCTGGGACAGACTATTCCCGTAGGCAGTTACTTCCTTATTTACAGTTGACTTTGCACTTTTTCCTTTGTCTTCTCCTTAAATACATTTCTTGACTATAGACCAATCAGAACAGCAACTCTGCTTTAGTAAATTTCCAACTCATTTAACTCTAACTTTGCAAGATAGCATTTTTGATTATGCAGCAGAAGTAATTCCTTTAAGAAGAATTTCATTGGTGAAGCATCCCCATCCTTCCCTCAAGGGCTGTGCCTTGAACCAGGTTTGATGCCCACCAGCAGGACGAAAGTAGGATGCCAGAGACTCGAGAATCCTTTGTTTGACCCAGTTATTGTTATTCCCCTCAGAATGGGAAGTGAAAGGAAACTTGTTTCTAATGTATTGTTTGAGCCGTGAAGAGAGCCACTTCAAGTGGTTGATTTTTCCAGTGATGCATTTTTAGTGTTTTATGAGTTGACATATATGGAAAAAAAGGCTTTGCTCAAAATAAGAGTGTAGACCCCAAATCAACTCCTCTTGTGTTCCAAGTTAGTGTTTTATTAATAGTTCCTTCAAATCTGAAGCCCCAAGATTAAGTAGATTCGATGCTTTGAGGATATATATTCATTGATTGTGACTCAACAATAGCCATATTTTATAGATGCTAAACTGTGTGTTCAGCACCATATTAGGCAGTTTGTATAACCCACTTTTTAATCCACAAAATGCTACAAAGCAGGTATTATTTTCTCCTTTTCTCTTCACCTTTTATAAACAGATGAGGAAACTGAGGCTTAGAGGAATTAAGAGGGAGCTTGTCAAACGTGACGTGTGGAGTGAAGCCTGGGATGTATGACTTCCAGATTATGCTGTTGGAAATATGCCCCTAAGTTTTCAGGCCAAAAGTGTATGGCAAGCACCATATCAGCCTCTCTTTGACCAGAAATGGAACGTATTTTTCCTTCAGTTAGAATTTTAGAGCAGAAAGACATACAGACTATAATTATAGGCCAGTGGTAGTCAGAAGGCCAATGCTAATTAGATGAAATTAAAGATGCCAGTAGGTGCTGTGTTCAACAACAACTTACAGTGCCCGTTGGCAGAAATCCTCAAACTGTGGTTTACAAAATGCTCATGGTTCCTAGACTGGTCTTGTGTAATATTCAAGACTATTTAAAGAACTCAACAATTGCTTGTAGTGCCAACCATCTAGCTGGTGCGGAGGTCTAGGTACTGAGGATATAGCGGTGAGCCAACAGAAGCAATCCGTGTCCTCAATGCATTTATAGTATAGAGAATGACGCAGATATTATTCTAATTGATCACAAATATAAAAAGAAAATGACAATTGTCATTGCGCCTGGCACTAATTCACATTTTGCTTGTGAGAGTCCTCTCGACTGTCTCATTAAATCAGCACCCCTCTACTAATTTATTCTGGTGGGGCATTTCTTTTTCAGCCACAAATAGGAGGGAGGATCTTTGGGGACTTCTAACATGGTACAATGGTCTGCAAACTAAAGATATTTGGGAACCACTGACCTACCTATAGAAAGACTCTGAGAATTGCATTAGAGAACATTTCAATTCCCCATCTCTTTTTCTCAGGGTTCATATGTTTGCACACAGAGAATGTGAAGGCCAAGTTGAGAAAGCAGTTAGATTCAAAACTTATCAGGAAAAAATCAGTGTTGCTTTACCCTAGAAAATGCAGAAATGGATGCAAACTTAGTTATTTTTATCTTGCACTGTATACGTTAAATAAATATTTATTTTCTGACTGCACAAAGATCTTTCCCTCTTGGCAGAAATTATCTGCTTATCAAGGCTTCTACTCTTGGGGGAGTGAACTTGAAATCTTAACTGGGTTCTTAAATTTTCATGCTAAGAGCATCAAGTGTATTTTCTTTTGGAGTGAGGAGGTAAGTGTTTATTTAAAGAGGCCAAAAAGTGCATCCTGCTTGAGACAGCACTAATGGCATTCACTATAAATTTATGCTCACCTCTTATGCATCAAGGGCAGACAGCGTCCAGGTACTTGGCTTTGATGTCCCAATCTTCATATGGACTGAATTCATCCTTTTGAGAAAAAGAAGATTAGAGTCATTTTATTAAAAGAAAGACATTTCGTTGTGAAAACTGGGCATCTCCCATTGAGTTGCAGCCTCTCATTAAAACAAAAATATATAAAAAAATTACAGTTTGCTCCTAATTGCTATGGACTCCAGATTGTCACCTACTTGAAAGAAGGCAAAGCAAAAGGGACAGAGCTTGAAGCTGGAAAAGAAAAAAAAAAAACCCAACTTTTGTTAATGTATAGGCATTCAACTCCCACTGTTCATTAACACACATATTGCTAACGCTTGGCAATGAAGCAGACATTTTTCTTGAGTGGGGTCGAAAAACTAATTATTCGCCATATGGTGGTTGGCTCAGCAACAATTGCTGAAGCTGTGGATGCAAAGGGAAGTTGGCCCAGCGATTTCTTTGGGCAGTTTGCACAGCCCTGACTCTCTTGACATATGCCATTCATGTGGCCTCTGGAGAACAGATGGGCCAGGGCTGGGAACGGAGGGAAAATCATGGCTGGGATCTGGTGGCAGCCCCTGTCTCTTTATCTTGCAGAATGACTTGGAGTCACATGGCATGTGAAAATAACAAGTAGGGGATTGTACTCGGAGGATTTCCCTGCCTTCTTTTATAAAGCCATAGCGTAATTTTGACTGCCTTTTCGTATTTTGTTTATTAAAGGGATCAGGGTTTTAGATGAAAGAGATTCCTTGGTTGTGGGTAGGGTCTGGCCTATGCCAATGACACTTGCTCATTGTCAGCTGGAAAAATGCTGGCAGTTTGATAAGGGATAAGAAAATAGAGGGTTTTTTAAATTAAAATTTAAATTACTCCTTATTTGTTCTCTTCCCGTTTGTAAATCTCACATAGGCGAGTTAAGATAAGAGCTGGTTTGGATTTGGGATACTCAGACCTCCCGAAATGAGTTAGTGTGGGTTATTTTTTTCGTCTCCAGAGGATCTGAGGCAGCAAAGCTGAGAGTCATATGGACATCGAACAGGCATTTTACGTCGTGCAAAAGAAACAAAATAGAAGGAGGGGGAGAAAGTTACCAATTAGAGATTAACTGGGCATTTATTTGCGTAAAAACAGAATAAGCTAAAGTTGTTCACTCAGCAGCTTAAATTTTAATTAAGAAGCACTTGCAGTTAGAGCAGCAAAGTTACAGCCCTGGGAAGGTATTTACGCTGCCGTTCTTCTTTGTTGATTATAGCCCTGGTACTTGTACTAAGTATGAGGCATCGTTCTTGATCTTAATTCTGGAGATTGACTTCCAGAGCTGACTCCTCTCAGAGAGAGACATCTTGAATGTCCACTACAGTGGTTTATATTTTGCAAGCTTCTAAAAGGAAAATCACTTGGTGATTTGCAGTTGAAGAATTATAGGCCTTTTTCTTTTTCTTTTTACCTTTGGAAATTCTATCATTGAACGTTTGGTCCTAGTACAACAAGATAATATTGAAAGAGGACCCTGGGAGTTTTTCAACTCATCTTGGATGTGATGCTCTGAGTTTTTAGAGCTAGAGCACAGTTTACCTGCAAGAACTGGAAAAGGAAAAATGTTTTTTATTCTAGAAGAAATTAAGAAATTAAGAGGAAGCTTAATTTTATGTATGTATGTATTTATTTATTTGCAGAGAAAGAGTCACCCTGTGAATTCATCTGTTCCCAATCTCCACACCCCCCCCCCCGCTTTTTTTCCTCCCCAAAGCGCTAGTGCATGGTTGTATATCCTAGTTGTAAGTCCTTCTAGTTCTTTTATGTGAGTCATTGCCACAGCATGGCAATGCTAGATGGGTCACGTGGTTCCATGACTGGGAAACAAACCTGGGCTGCTAAAGTGGTGAGAGTGCCAAACTTGAACCACTAGGCCATCAGGGCTGGCTCAAGAGATGATGTTTTGATATATGTATACATTGTGAAATGATTACCAAAATCAAGCTAATTAACATATCCATCATTTCACATAGTTACCATTTATAGATATACATAGTTTTTTTTTGGTGGTGAGGACACTTAAGACCTACTCTCATAGCAAATTTCAAGTATACAATGCAGTAATATTAACTACAGTCCCCATACAGTACATTAGGTCTCCAGAACTTATCTTATATCTAAAAGTTTATACCCTTGGGCCAACATCTCTCCATTTCTCCTACCCCCTAGCCTCTGGTAACCACTTTTCTACTTTCTGTTTCTATGAGTTAAGCTTTTTATATTCCACATATGAGTGAGATAATGCAGTATTTGTCTTTCTGTATCTGTCTTATTTCACTCAGCATAATGTGCTTCAGGCCCGCAGGTTCATCCCTGTTGTTGCAAATGGCAGATTTCCTTCTTTTTTAAGGCTGAATAATATTCCATTGTATATATGCCACATTTTGATTATCCATTCATCCATTGATGAACACTTAGGTTGTTTCCATATCTTGGCTATGGTGATTAATGCTGCAATGAACATGGGAGAGCAGATGCCTCTTTGAGATAGCGATTTCATCTTCTTTGGATACATAGCCAGAAGCAGGATTGCGGGGTCATACGGTCATTCTATTTTTAATTTTTTGAGGAACCTCCATATTGTTTTCCATGATGGCTGTTCCAATTCACATTCCTACCAACAGTATATAAAGGTGCCCTTTTCTCTACATTCTCACCAACACTTGTTATCTTTTGGCTTTCTGATAATAACCATCCTAACAGGTGTGAGGTGATATCTCATTGTGGTTTTGATTTGCATTTCCCTGATGATTAGTGATGTTGAGCACCTTTTCAAATACCTGTTGGCCATGTGTATGTCTTTTGGAAGAATGTCTATTCAGGTCCTGTGCCCAGTTTTTAATCAGGTTGTTTTTTTGCTATTGAGTTGTATGAATTCCTTATATATTTTAAATATTAACCCTTTATCAGAGATATGCGTTGCAAATATTTTCTGCTATTCCATAGGTTACTTTTCATTTTGTTGATTGCTTCCTTTGCTATGCAAAAGTTTTTAAGTTTGATGTAGGCCCACTTGTTTATTTTGTGCTTTTGATGTCATATCCAAAAAATAATTGCCAAGGCCAACATGAAGAAGCTTTCCCCCTGTTTCCTTCTAGGAGTTTTACTGCTTCAAGTCTTAACATTTAAATCTTTAATTTGCTTTGAGTTGATTTTTGTGTATGGTATAAAATATGAGACTAATTTCATTCTTTTGCATGTGGGAATCCAGTTTTCCCAATGCTATTTATTGAAGAGACTTTCTTTTCCCCACTGTGTGTTCTAGGCGCCTTTGTCAAAGATCAATTGCCTGGATGTGCATGAGTTTATTTCTGGTCTTTCTATTCTGTTCCATTAGTCTATGTGTCTGTTTTTATGCCAATACCATACTTTTTTGATTACTATAGCATTATAATAAAATTTGAAATCAGGAAATGTGATGACTCTAGCCTTCTCCTGCTCCACCAGAGCCTTCTCTGGCTCTAACTATCTTGTACCATTTAACCTTAGGGAACTTATTATTCCCGAGCCTCTGTTATCTCATCTGTAAAATGGAAATATTAATGTCTACTGACTTTACATCCCAGAACTACTATGAGATGCTCCCATCCCATTGGTGCAGACTTCCATGGTGATTGTTACTTATCTTGCTTCTTGTAGACTGGAGCCTCTAGAAGATAGAGATTGGGCTTAATTTATTCATTACTCTTAGATTATTGTTTAACACAATGCCTTGCACACATTGATGGTGACAAATAAATTATTAGATGAATTTTGTAAGTTAAATCCTCTTTGAGAGTGAATGATGCATGGAGCAAAGGCCTTTCCAGGAGGTGGTGGGTATGTCTGGTACAGGAAGCTGATTGCACTCTCCTTGAAGCACACCCAGCTACATGTGCATTTGTGCACACCACAGGAATAGGAGCACTGGAGGTTTGGAGGGAGGCAGTCACTAATCCCTCCCCATCCAATTGAGAACAGACACAGGGAGTCTGAATAGGATCAAAGCCTCAGTTTCACCAAGTAACGGTAAAGCTGGGTGGGAGGATGTGGCAGTTTTGCCTGGCGTGCTTACTGTATGGGCATTGGAAGCACCAAGTGAGCCTGCCGTGCACGAGAGCAGGCATATAAGTAAGCAGGAGTGCAACAGAATGCATAAATCCTATTTTCCTGCTTTGGGGGAAAGTGACCCCTGTAGTTGCTAATCTGGCGGGTCCTGTCCTGGGGAGAGGAGTAAGCTTGTGGGTAGGTGAGAGGACCAATGAGACTTGGACATTGAATTCTTCCTACACTTAAGTTTAGACACATGGAAACAAAATAGATAAGGAAGACACAGAAAATCCTTGCAAAGGAGTCAGGTAGAGACACAGATGACTATTATTCAAGATGATACAGGTGGTGAGAAATAAAGCCTTACGGGAGTCAGAACAGAGAAAGATAATGAAAAATAATACAATGGGAAAGCAAAAGATGAGGATTTAAGAACAGTAGTGAGAGTGGACAAATGGCCTTCATCCTTCCCCATGGAGCCATGCTTGTCTTGGCCAACTATTGAAATAAATTCAGACTCATATAGTGGTTCTATGTTGTGGGTCTGAGCAGCCAACCACTTCAGTTTAAAGTTAAGGGTTACAGATTATCCAGACTTTGATACCAAGGGATTTATTGAGGCTAATGGGTCTAATCCTATTAGAACTCCCTGTGCACTCCTGGGAGCAATTCCTACACCTACAATGCAACTGCCTCCTCATTCTTGAATTTAAAAAAAGACAAGACAATCTGAAAATCATTAGTGGTATTTGACATAAATGCAGGTCTGTAAAATCAAGAGCCACATCTTCTGTATATAGGTCCATCTGGAATAGGATTGACTCATTAAATTCTTTTAAATGGAGTATTAGAAGTAACTGATATTCATCCCCACCTGACACTATAAATATGATAAAGAATACTTTGGTGTTGGTCTGAATGTGAAGGAAGATATTATAAAATCATATGAGAGTTATTTGTTAATTATAACTGTTTCTATAATTGGAAAGGTAAATGAGCAAAGGAAGTCCAACAACATGTTTATCTCCCTTAAAGTTTATGCCGCTTCAATTTTCTTAAATTTCTGGAGCTGTAACTCTCAGTCTGTGTTGACGTCTGACATCTTCGCCTGCCAAAATGATTCATTTCACTTGACAATTTCTTTTTATTGTTTCTCTCAAAAAGATTGCCCAAAAGGAACAGTGATATTATCATACAGCAATTTTGTAGAGTCATAAAAAATTCTTCAAAGAATATTTATTGGCATGGAAAATGTTTAATAATGGAGAATTAAGTTAAAAATAGAATATAAAATCATCTGTGTTACCATAGCTGTAATGTATATATATCCATGGATACACATATACATTGTACATATTACGTATACAGTTATGCTTCACATAACAACAGGGATATGTTCTGAGAAATGCATCATTGGGTATTTCATTGTTGTGCGAACATCATAGAGTGTACTTATGCAATCCTAGATGGTATAGCCTACCACACACCTAGGCTATGTGGTACTCATCTTAGGGGCCACCATCATATATGTGGTTGGTAGGGACCACTGTCATATATGTGGTCTGTCGTTGACTGAAATATCAATATGTGACACATGACTGTATTATATTAATGCATATATATTATAATTCTATTTGTTTATTTGTAGAGAAAGAAAGAGAAAGGAATAAAAACAGCATGAAAAAGTGGTTATGTATTTTTTTCCTTTACCCATGCCTTTTCTTTATTAGCCAAATTTTGTACAATGAATATGTATGCTTTTATTATTAGCAAACAAAAAGCCTTTGTGTTTTGTAAAGAGCAAAGGCATCATTTAGTTTCATCTCTTTTGGACTATCTTAGTAACCACTGAAACAGCAAGGTGACAAACTAAAAGATGTTAAAAATTCTTACACAAATTACAGACATAAGAGGCTTCCACGTGTCCCGATTGGGTTAAGCGTCCCCTCTTGTGCTGCCATAGCCCTGAATGCATGTCTGCCTCACTACACATATCATCTCATTTTATAATCTCCTCTGCATTTTCTTTCTCCCTTACTAGGTCAGAATATTCTAAAGGGCACAAACTGTGCTTTAGTTTTCTTCGTATTCCTAGTTTTTGGTCAAGTACCTGGAAATACTAGGTGCCCAGTCATTGTTTTCAACTCAGGAATGTTCAAGAAGTACAGAGGAGATCCGTCTCTGTCTCTTTCCGAAGTACTGAATTCCTAGTATTGGGAGAGTCTTTGGAATCGATCCACCCTCATCCAGAACTGCCTCCCTTCCTTAACATTCATTCCATTCTTTCAACAACGGGGCTTGCATCCCCCTGGAGATGGAAAACCACCACTGTGAGAGGTAACCCATCCCACCATTACTCATCTGTATTTATTGGACAGGTTGTCTTTCTAAAGAATTGAAATGTTTTCTGTTCAAGAAATGTTTTCACTCAAGGGAACTGAACAGTGGGAAAAGGATTGGGCTTCGGGGAGGGAGAGAGATGCATCTTCCCATTGTGAAGGAGAAACTGGCTGAAGAAATGAAGGCATAGTTGGAAGAGGATGACTTTAATAAAAGTGTGTTAGCTTGTATGATACTATTAATATAGCTGAATTTGGAATATAGGACTATCTGGTATTTTTATCTGCCCAGCATCCAATATCCCTTTTTTTTTTTTTGGTAACGTCAGCTTCCTCTTCCACTCTCAGTTTCTATAGCTTGAGTGGTGCTGACTATACTCCCAATTTCCAGGAATGAGCACATGACCTAAATGAGTCTCATCAGAGCATTTCATTCTCCTGAACACTGTGATATTGGTTTGGGGGTTGGCATATGACCCAAGGTAGGCCATGAGATGTTGTCTTTGCGATTTCGCTGAAATTATTGCAAAAGAGGAATGCTTTTCCATTGATGAGATTGCTGACCTATTAGGATGTCAGCCTGGAACACAGGTGACCATTTTATCACCATGAGAAAGGAGACTGCCTGAGAATGAAGCCAAGGCAGAAAAAAAATAGTGCCAAGAGATGGATCTGAATCCTGATGGCATCATTTCTACACACCTGAATTCAGTCATTCCTGAATCAAGATCCTCTGGGATTTTTTCAGTGCAAAACAATAAACTCAGTTTTTTGCTTAAGCCCATTTGAGTTGGATTCTGGTTACTTGCAATGAATGGGGTCCTATCTAATACAGAGGAGGTCTGTTCTCTCTCTTGTGATACTGAATCCCTAGTGTTGGAAGAGTCTTTGGAATTGATCTACCCTCATGCAGAATACACTCCCTTCATCAATATTCATTTAATTCTTTCAATAATATGGCTTATATATTCCTGGAGATGGAAAACCACTGCTCTGAGAGGTAACCTTTCCCACCATTGCCCACCTGTATTTATTGAAAAGGTGACTTTAACACCTGGTCTTAGTTTTGTCCTCTGGAGTAACAGAGACTGGAGGGCCTTTCTCTTCAGATATTTGAACATCACTACAGACCATGTCCCTTTCTCAATCAAACTTACTTTTTCCAGACTGAATATCGTCTCTCCCTTTAATACAGGGTTTTTCTCTAAGTGTGGCCCACAGTGTTTTCAGGTAGAATATAGGGCACTCAGTTTGTCCTTCAAATCTTTTTTTTTTTTTTTTTGGTGAGGAAGATTAGCCCTGAGCTAACATCTGTTGCCATTCCTTGTCTTTTTGCTGAGGAAGATTGGCCCTGGGCTAACATCCATGCCCATCCTCCTCTACTTTATATGTGGGACGCCTACCACAGCATGGCTTGATAGGTGGTGTGTAAGTCTGAGCCTAGGATCGGAACCTGAAAACCCCCGGCCGCTGAAGCAGACCCCGCGAACTTAATCACTATGCCACTGGGCCAGCACCCAGATCACTTTTTAGTATACGTGTGTCCCATGCAAAATATTTGCTGTTTATCTGAAATTCAGGCTTAACTAGGCATCCTATAGTTTTATTTGCTAAATCTGACAAGCCTATTCACAGATCATCTAGATCAGAGTCACCTAGGAGCTCCCCACCCCAGAGGTCCTGACACAAAACGTGCGCACTTGCTCACCAAAGTTTGAGGACCACTTCTTTAACTATTTTTACATTCCTGCTTGTCCTACTTCGGGCATGCTCTTGTTGGTTAATGTTCCAAATTTGTGAAACTTTTTAAAATAAAGCAATCTTAAGCAATGTGAAGGCTCTGGGATATTTTGTAAAATGGATTGAATGTTTTTTATATGCCAGCCACTGGTCTAGGCAATAAAGAAGAATACCAAGAACACCTGCCTTATGGGACATACACTCTAGTGAGACAGCCAGACAGTAAACAAGTAAACAAAACACTATAACATAATTTCAGGCAGTGATAAATCCTATGAAGTTTTCTTCATATCATATTTCTTCAAATCAGAGTAAGGAGAGAGCAGTGAGATTGAAAGCGGCCATTTTAGATAAAGCGATCAAGGAAGATGTCTCTGAGGAAGTCAGATTTGTGCAGATTTTGAAGGAGGCAAGAGGTTGAGCCAATGCCAATGTCTAGGGAAATAACATTCTAAGCAGAAGCAACAGCAAAGGCATGGAAGCTGGATGAGAACAAGCTTGGAGTGGTCAAGAATCTGGAGTGGAGTGAAAAAGATGAAGAGAGGTAAGGTAGGTAGGTAGAGAGGTAGACAGGGGCTACATGTAAGGCCTTGTGACCATGATAAGACATTTTGATTTTTCTGTAAGTGCAATGGGAAGGCATTGGAAGGGTTTGAGTGGGGAAGTTAAAATCCTTCTAACTTTTAAAAGGATCCCTCTGGTGGCTCTGTTGAGAATAGACTGAGGAGCAAAGAATGGACATTGGACCCTGGTTGTGAGGCTACTGCAGAAGTCCTGGTTCCTGCCTTTGACAGCCTATTCTTGTCTTGCTGATCTTCTTCCCGTTCTTTCAAGAACACCATAGCACAACGGTGGAAGAATATGGGCTCTGAAGCCAAATGGCCTTGGTTTTGAATCCCAACTCTGCCGATTACTATCTGTGGGACGTTGGCCGGGATTCTTAACTACCCTGGACTTTCTTTTCTTAATTTGAAAAAAGTGAGGGTAATAATTATACCTATTTCATCAGGTTGTTGTGGGGAATTAAATTAGTTGATACGAGTAAAATTCTTTGAACAGTTCCTAGCACATCATGAATGTCCAATAAATCTTAGATACTATTGTTATTGAGCATAACATGCTCTTTCTCACCTTGGGACAATATTGTCCATTTTTCCCTATTCATCAGGCTAATTTCCACTCATCCTTCATGCTTTAAGTTGTCACAGGAAGCCCTCCTTATCATTTTCACCACATTCTATTGGGCAAAACAAGTCACAAGGCCAGTCCAGATTAAGGGGTAGGGAAACACACTCTATCTTGAGATGGCACAAAGTCACATTGCAAAGGAAGTGTGGAGAATCAGAACCGTTTTTGCAACCTACCACCATAGGGGCCAAGAGAACCATGCCAAGAGAACTATTACCAAATGCTGCTAAAATATGCACTTTTGGTCATTAATGTCCCCAAGGGACCCTGTTCCAAGACAGCTTCAGCATCATGTTGTGAACTTCAACCTTGGCATTGCAAGACCCAGCTTTCCTATCATCCAGAATACTGTTTTCTTGGCTGTATTCATTACCTTCTAAATGGAAAAGTTGCAAAAATCAGTCTGGGTGGATGAGAATGTGATGAGGGATGCGAGAGAGAGCCTACGTTTGAGCAGACACATACGCTCTGAGACACATACGGATTTCTCAGTGGAGACAACAACTCCAGTTGCTTGCCAGATCTGAGCAGCTTGAGGCCACAGGGCTTGAGGTCTGTAAGCATCAGATGCTTTTAACGCTGCCATTCTTGCTTTGTCACAAGAGCGTTGCTCAAAAAGGGAGTCCCTCCCTCCGCCCATGAATAAGGCCTGCCTGCCAACACCAATTCCAGCTGTGAACATGTAATCAGCTCTTCTATGGCCCCAAAAGGGGAGTCCCAGAGGCCTAAATTTAATTTTCATGCATATTTGTCTTCTTCCTCTACTTTATGCAAACACTATTTTGTCGCCAACACAGGCGCCAACTGTTTTGTTTGGATAATTGCTCAAAGTCAACCCCAAACTACAGGGAGCTCCTTTTTTCAGAAAACACATTTTGGTTAATTTTCGGTTAACCAAATTATGTCTTCCTTCAGGGTTTCAACGATGATTTCTGTAAACATTTTATTCATTTTGAAGCAGTTCAACACCAATGTCAGGTTTATTACCCTCCACCCTGCGTCGGTTGGAACGAGCAAAGGAAACAGGAGCCCTGCAGCCCCACGGATCATCTGCTGCTGCTGTTTTTCTTCCCAATAATTCTCTATTCATCTTCCCACAATCAGCTGGTCCTAGAGTGGCTGTAATAACCCAAGTAGAGGTTTGTGGCCATAATAAGGATGAGGGGAGAGAGAAAAATGAACTCTCGTAAAACAAAGATCTTATTTTTATGGAAATGAATAGAAACTCTGAAGTAAGGATGAGACATATGGAAAAGCATAAAATGTGAACGGAACGTTTTAAAATAGAAGGTCCTCAGAAATGCTCCATATGGCCCAGCAGCATTTAAGGTAACAGAAAACAGTTCATGTCGCAGCTGCAAGTGTTCATTCCTGGGGTTCAGGACTCAGTTCACGAAACTGTACTTTCCAATTTGTCTTGGAGAATGCTCCCTTTGTCTGACTCCTGGGACTAATTCTTTTAGGGTTAGGGGAGAGTTGAATTAATAAGTTATTAATTAAGATCTGCAATTTTAATTAATTGTATTTTATTCTTAATGATGTGATAAATTACTCATAAGTTCTCATCTCTCCTCCTACTGCTTCATGATCAATAGTTATGAAATAGTTATGAGTCAATCGGTGTGAAAACTTAACGCAGTTTTAGAGCCTATTTTGAGTTTGCGGGCCCTAAATATTACAGCATAGTAATACTGCAGTGCTCGTAATGGAAATAACAATCTAAAAATCATACAGGACGTTAAAATGACATCCCCTAAAAGCACAGTTGACAGACACCGTTAATGCTAGTCAACAACTGCTGTCTAAAGAGTCAACCAAAAAATTACACAATTTACAGAAGATTTTCTGATTTTTGCTATAGTATTAAAAAGGATTTGGGAAAATCAACGTGAACATCAAATGAGTTTTGCTATTTAGAATTATCCATAGATAATATGCATCTCAATATACCTTTGCCCCGTAGAAGATGAAGATAATATTTAATTCACTGAATATGATACTAAGTCATGTTGAATGATCACATCATAATTTGTCATATGCCAGACTTACCAAAGGAGAGCACTTCTTTTTAATATCCTGGGCTGGGGCATAACTCAGATCTTTGGATACCATCTTTGCTTTTTCTCGACTTCCGTCTTAAATTTGAATTCTGAAAATGAAATAGAAATAACAGAGGAAAGAGAGGAACATACAACCCCACACAAAATTAATGAATCTATTTCTGTGTGTTCAATAGGACCTCTATTTTTCTGATCAGTGAACATCAAAAGTCTCACCCTTACTTATTCTCTCCCTTAAGTTTGTAAACTCTGCTGGGACTTTTACTGTGCTATTGTATTGACGTTCGTTTCTTCATTTTATTTTGTCTGCACAGTCCTGATCAACTAATTTCATTTTTCCTGTCGCTAAACTGTATTTTTTTTTTTTTTTGGCTGAATTGACTGGATGTTTGGCTTTGTGTAGACACAGCCTCACTGTAAGTTGGCCCCCTAATTCAATAATTCACCACGAAGACTGGTTTTCATCCTCTGTGTGTTGAACAGGCTTCTAATCAACCATTAATTTCCTTTTTTTGGATGAACATAATAACTATTTCTGTCTGTCTTTCTGATGGGAAACAGAGGCACAGAGGATTAGAGACTGCCCTAAGTCAGAAAGGGGGGTTGTAGAATTCAGCTTCAGGAGTCCCTATAGTATTCAGGAGTTATGTGACGGAAAAAGGCCAGAATTTGGGGGAAAAAAAGAGATGGAGAAGAACTAATGGATATGTGCATCTATGGGGTGCTAGACAGTGTGCCAGGCACTTTAAGTCAAGCCTGGAAGATTGCTTCTACCAATGAAGAGTTGGGCAACCTTGGAAAAATCTCTTAACTTCTCTAAGCCTATTTCTCCATCATTTGTAGAGTGGAACAGATAGAGGGGAACTGAGCAATATTTTATTTTTTTACAATGTGTAACTGCAGTATTTCCAGTAGGAAATGTGCAGTTATGCATTATTGTTACCTGGGGCTTTGCCATTATCACTCTTGTTTTCTGAATTCAGTAAGAGATGGTAATAGATTTACCATATTTATGAGAATGAAAAGTCTTCATAACTTATCTAAGCATCTTTTTTATAAGCACTTCATTTATTTAAGAGAAATAGCAGATGAACCTAATAGCATTCTTATGAATTTAGACATTTGTGATGGAGAGACCAGTTTAAACTTGTAACAAAGTGCAGTTTCAGTTAATGTAATACAATAATAGTGAATAGTTTTATTAAAGCTATTTTGAGTAGGCATCATGGAGATCAATCTGAATTACATTGGTCAAAAAGAGAGATGTCTTATATATCTAAAATAAATGGAATTTGAGGTGAGTTGGGCCTCAGAGAAGATCTGAACCAGGGAATATGAGAACCTCTAGGGCCCTCCATCTTGTGCTTCTCATTCTTCCTGCAATGTCATCTTTATTTCCTCAGAGTAGCTTCTTCAGTGAAGACTGAAACATGTCCTTCAATAACTTGAAGCTCATATTTCACAGTATCTCCCTCCAGAAAGGAATTGAGATGTGGTTTCTTAGGTCCTAAGAACAAAAATCCATTGAAAGAGTGATTGTCCAAGCTTGAGTCAGTTGCACAAACCTGAACCCATCAACTGTGGACAGGGAGTAGGGTGCCATCTTGGATGATTTTCCCATTGTAGCTGAAGAAGGGAAGAACCTAATAATAAGCAAGCTCTCGTTTAAACCACCTAGAGTCATGGGATCATTGGCCTGAAGAAAGTATATATGTGTGTGTCTGAGCAGATGGAATAAAACATGATTACTATATAAGTTTAATAAAGCATTGCCAACAGAGATTTTTTTTAGAATTTGCTTAAGTACTTAGAATGATTACTTTTATATGTTCATGCATTTATTTAGAAAGTATTTATTGAACACTCATAGAGTGCAACATGCTAGACACTGGGCTGGCTTCGGAAAAGTATAAATATGCAGATTCTTCCCTCAAATAATTTACAACTTCTTTTTTTTTTTGTAAAAAAAAAAAAGGCATAGCCACCTAAGACTTTCAATTACAATGTGGTTAGTGTCCAGTGAGAATACAGAAAGAACTAGAGTCATTCAGAAGTCAGGGAGAGTGTTGTGAGCATGAGCAGTAAGGGAGGGTATCATAAAAGCAGTGGTACTTACCCTGGGCCTTGAAGGCTAATAGGCTGCAGACAGGTAGACAACATTCCAAGTGGAGGACATTCTAAGCACAGTCAATGTACAGAGGTGGAAAGGAGCACACAGTACCAAGACAAGTGGCCGAGTGTTTTGAAACACCATTATTTCAGGTAATGTTTTCCCTATATATTATGTACACAATTATTTTGCCTAGCAAATGCACTTTCAAAGATAGTTCAGAAGTTGACTTCTTCCTCTCCCTTATCTGGTTATGCCTTACTCTGAAATAACAGAGTATGAATTGGTGAGTCTATATTGTAGTTACTTGATGTCTTCTCTTTAGTACAATAAAGGTAAATTGCTCCAATGCGGAATCCTTCCTTCATGTGCATGAGAATTTCTTTTATTTAACAGAAACATTATAAGTCAAGAGGTGGTGAATTCAGACTTTGATCCTGTTTTACTATTGAAAGTTACTGTTTATGTACAAAAGTGTATAGAGCATCTACAATGATGAAATTGACATATCCTGCCTCTCTCCTCATGGAGTTTGGAATAATTTTGAAGACAAGATAATTCAATAAGCAGTTTCAAGTGTTGAGTGTCATGATAAAGAAAGACCAAAGAACTATGAGAATATACAGCAGAAGGATCTAAGCGGTTTAAGGGTTAGAAAAAAGAATGGAAGGAGAAGTAGAAATTGGTCAGAGGGACAGGGGCTGTAGAAAATATGCCAGATAGAAAGAATATGTCTGAATGGTAGGAGAGAGTATGAGAGTATGATATATCCAAGGAACTAAAAAGATCTCCTCTCTTCTTTCTCTTTCCCTCTCTCATTCCCTCCCCTCCATGGGCTCCCCTGCCCCCCTACCATGGCTATGATAGGAAGGTCAGAGTGAGGGAGCTGAGATACATGCTTAGTCACTAATCTTTCTCTTAATTGTATTCTTTTTAGATCTCTTAAATAGAAATAAATTCCAACTTCTTTTAAGATGGTGTTTAATAACCAGAACACCTTATTTCTAATACTGAACATAGAACTGGTTCTGATCAAGATTGTCAAGTAAGAAAGCTTGCTATCTGCTCTTAGGTTTAATGCTAAATGCATGCGATGCCATTTAGCTTCATTCAATTCTTCCATCATACTTTACTTTGTATAGTCTTTAACCAAGACGCAGTGTTGTCCATAGACCCAGGCCTTTGAGTTCTTTTATACCAGTTGTATTAAATTCTATTGATAGAATTTTCGTGGACTTGTGGGTCTTTACCATTAAGACCATTCAAGACTCTGAGATGTTAAAATATGTGATTTCTCTTATCAGTGTGGAAAGTTACGCCTGTTAGAAGGAGATGCCATTTGGTCTAATGATTACATGTTATTAAATTAATATTTTAATTGGGTTGCTTGGTTATCCTAACCCCCTGTGGCCTCGAGGTATATTCCTTAAACATGGTGTCTCACCATAATGTCTGCTGCTGCTTCAAAGAAGAGAAAGGATATTTGTTAAAAGAGGAGATCATCACTCAAGATCATTTGCCTCGTTGGTGTCAGCTGTCAGCCTAATGCATTTATTTGGACAACAGTAGGTTCTGACAGAACTTATAAAGTTCTCTTTCTCGGTTGTGAAATATGATGGATGTGCCATACCGGTGACCTTTACACAAGGCCACATGTTAATATTCAGGACATTCCTTTTGTTGGCTTTGAACAATGGCTGTCATTAAGAAAGCTTGGTTTGCCAATATGCCCTCTGTTAGGATGCTGGACCACTCCTGATTGGTCACCAGGAAGTATCATGTGCCTTTGATGGAAATGACATGGAAGATGTATGGTCAGAGTGCTGTGCTCAGCACCACTGCTGTGCAGGGGAGAAAACCACTATGACCCAAATAGCCCTGCACTCAAACAATGTCGCACCAACCAAAGACAACATATTGGGAAGAAAAATGCTTGTAAACTGCATGTGCTGGAAGATGTATTGGCCAGACGGCCATAGGGCAATCTTTGAACTATTGAAATCTTTAGAAATATTGTTTGGTTCTGAAACAATACTTACAAACCTAATTAATCAAGCATAGATGGTTTATTTTCAGGCTTTCCATAGTGTGTTGCTTTAACGCAAGAATAGGATCTGTCGGGTTCTTTTTGCTGTTTCACAGAGGCACGCAAAAACTCAGCATGGGCATTCATGTTCATACAAGTTGACACTCTAAATTTCAAAATAATATCTACATAGGTCTCTGGTGATCCCTTCAACAAAGGCCGAGGTTGGGGCAGCCTGGATTTCTTTTTCAATTGTTCCTGGTTCTATGTGTGACTTTTTTCCCCCATCTTTCCCCTTAATTTTATCCATTAGAATCATTTAATCACAGAATCATTTAGGAAAGATCATCATTCCTGTTGCATTCTCTAGCTTGAGGGGAAAATACTTTTGCTTTTTTCTTACAAAAGAAATAGAATGAACAGTTTCTTTCCTGAATATGTCCTATTGAATGATGTGATTTAAAATGTTTTCCAATCTTAGTATCACGTTTTGAGAAGGGTCATTGAGAAACTGTGCATCCTCCAGGGAAAGGGTGAGAAATGTGAAGTGCATTCATGCAAGAGGGCTAAGGTGCCATCTGGAGTGTTACCACTGACAGGTAGCACCAGCCTTTTGTGTCTCAAGCAAGCTGTGACTGAAATAAGCTAATCATTCAGATGAAAGAATTGTCCAAGTACTTAGTTGCAGGCAAAATAGTGCTTGGCCAGAGTTTTAGCAAGACATGAAATATCACACTGGGTCATGGCAGTTGAATTGTGCGAGGACAATCTCCGAGGGTCAACTCCTGGTTATTTATTTAGAGGCAGATTATCGACTTTGTGGATTATCCACACACTCCCCACTGTGTCCTCCAGGGCTATGTCACTATTCCCCAGCTGGTTAGAATACGCGGAGCAGGAGAAAGGAGAGGGTCTGAAACTCAACCCACAATTATATAGCTTGTAAGCAACTCAGATTAAAAAGTTGGCGGGAGGAGAGATGCTCAAACTCATTATTTATCAGAAACATACAAATTAAAACCACAATGCGGTACTGTTTCACACCCACCAGAATGGCAAAATTGAAAACCACGATCAAGTAACAGCAAGTGTTGGCAAGGATGTGGAACAACAGAACAGCTTATACACTGCTGGTGGGAGTGCAAATTAGTAAAAACACTCTGGAAAACAAAGGGTATTATTTAACAAGGTTGAAGATATTCATACCCAAGGACCTGGCTATTCCACTCCTAGAGAAACTAGAGTATGTGCAGCAGAGGACATGTGCAAGAATGTTTATAGCAGCCTGGTTTGTAATATTAAAAAACAAAACAGGGTCAGCCCGGTGGCACAAGCAGTTAAGTGCGCTGGTTCGGATCCCGGGTGTGCACCGAAGCACCGCTTGGCAAGCCATGCTTTGGCGGCGTCCCATATAAAGTGGAGGAAGATGGGCACGGATGTTAGCCCAGGGCCAGTCTTCCTCAGCAAGAAAAGAGGAGGACTGGCAGATGTTAGCACAGGGCTGATCTTCCTCACAAAAAAACCCCAAAAAGACAAAAAATACTGGACTTCACTCATAATGCCCATCAATAAGAGAAGGGAAGAATAAATTGTGGATATTCATATAATGAAATTCAATTGATCTGTGGCTATTGGTTTCTTTAAACTACATGTAAATATCATATCACGTATACTCTTGTAAGCACGATATTAAGTTGTAATATATGAAATTGCCTACATTTGACCATTTTTGTCCTCCAAAATGGCAATTTCATATGGTAACATATTTCAAAAAATAAAGTAATTTAGACAAAAATGTTCAGTGTGGTTTAAAAAAACCTCAGAGGCTCACAGGATTATTAGGGCTGGAAAATAATCTAGAGATTTTTTTTTTTTGTGCCGAATATTAGCCCTGAGCTAACATCTGTTGCCAATCCTCCTCTTTTTGCTGAGGAAGATTGGCCCTGGGCTAACATCCATGCCCATCTTCCTCTACTTTATATGTGGGACACCTGCCACAGCATGGCTTGGTAAGTGGTGTGTAGGTCCGCTCCTGGGATCCAAACCTGCAAACCCCAGGCTGCAGAAGCGGAGCGTGCAAATTTAACCACTATGCCACTGGGCTGGCCTCGAGAGATCATTTTAGTTCTATAGATAAGGAAACTAAGGCTTGGAGACATTCATTCAATGAATCCACTAGAAACCAAAGCAGTGGCTCTCCAATTATACCTCACATTTGAAACAATTTGTAGCCTAGCCCAGAAGTTTAAAAATAAAATATTCCAATACACATCTATGTCCCCAGGCTGGAGACTTTCTCTGAATCAAGTGCAACTGAGTAAGGCTGATGGTGTCATGGGGAAGAGGTGGTATCATGGGAGGAGGGTGAAGTATATCTGAATACTATTCAGTTACCCTCTGATGCACGGTGGGAGGGGCTGACTCCATGTGTCCTTTAACTAGAGGAAGGGAGGTTGAGCGATACTTGGAGAAGGAACATCCCTCTCCCAGAAGGCAGGGACACGCACCCTTGTACTCAGCAAGTATCTGAGCAATGACACGTGCCTGCCCCTCTGGTGGCCACTTCATTCTCCCACATCCTGGTAGACATCAGTCGTTTCCCCATGAACCAAGACATAGCTCTGGAACTCTTAACTGATGCCACAACCAATTTGGGGTACTGGTGTTTGAGATGAAACTTGTGTGCCACCCTTGATAGGGAACAAGGCACTAGAGCTGGAATGGGTGATTATGGTGAACTGAGCAACGTGGCCCAATCCCTGAGGAAAGAGAAGTGAAGTGGTTACGCTCAGACAAGTCTGCAGAAGGAGAGGATGGAGGGTGATGATGTGGACATGGAGAAGGGTAGAGCTTCTTTTAAAAGCAGTTATCTTTTAGATCAATTAAAAATAAAAGAATTCATTTTACTTATTCCTTCTCTGAGCTCTTCTTTTCTTTACATAGATCTGAGTTCATGACCTATATTATTTTCCTTTTCCCTGAAGAATTTCTTTTAACATTTCTTGCAGGGCAGGTCTGTGGGTAATGAATTTTCTCAGGTTTTTTTTTTTTTTTTTTTTTAATCTGAGAAAGTGTCTATTTCTCCTTCAGTGTTGAAGGGTAATTTTGCTGGATATAGAATTCTAGGTTGATGTTTTTGTCTTTCAGCACTTTGTGAATATTTCATTCCACTCTCTTCTTGTTTGCATGGTTTCTGATGAATAATCTTCTTTAATTCTTATCCTTATTCTTTTAAAAGGTGTTCCTTACCACCCTGCCCCTGCCAGCTTCTTTCAAGATTTTCTCTTTGTGCTTGGTTTTCTGTAATTTGAATATGATACACCTTGATGCCATTTTTTTTTTTTTCTTTTTGACGTTTATCTTGCTTAACATTCTCTGAGCTGCCTGGATCTATGGCCTGAATGTCTGTCATTAAGCTTGGAAAGTTCTCAGCCATTGTTACTTCAAATATTCTACCTCATTCTCTCTTTTTTCTTTTTCTGATACTCCAGTTAAGATGAATATGTTATATTTTATAAAATTGTCCCACAGTTCTTGTATTGTTCTTTTTTTTTTTCCCATTTCTTTCTCTCTTTGCATTTTCACTTAGGAGTTCTTGTTGACCTATCTTCATGCTCACTGATTCTTCCTTGAACATTTTCAGTCTACTGATGAACCCATCAAAGGTATTCTTCATTTCTGTTATGGTATTTTGTATTTGTAGTATTTCATTTTTAGTTGTATTTAATTTTTTTAATAAAAATTGTATATATTTAAAGTTTACAACATGAAGATATGATACACACATACATAGTGTAATTATTACTGCAGTCAAACTAATTAACATGTCATCTCCTCACAGTTACCACTTTTCGTGTGTGTGATGAGAGCACCTGAAATCTACTCTTTTAGCAAATTTCCAGTATTCAATACAGTATTATTAACTATAGTCCTCATGCTGTACATTTGATGTCTAGACATTCATCCTACATAAGAGCAACTGTGCACCCTTTGACCAACGTCTCTCCATTTCCCCCTTCTCCCTGCCCCTGGTAACTACTCTTCTACTCTCTGCTTTCTATGCATTTGACTTTTTTGGATTCCACATATAAGTGAGATCATGTAGCATTTCTCTCTCTTTTTTTTTTTTTGTGAGGAAGATCAGCCCTGAGCTAACATCCATGCTAATCCTCCTCTTTTTGCTGTGGAAGACCAACTCTGAGCTAACATCTATTGCCAATCCTCCTTCTTTTTTCCCCCAAAACCCCGGTAGATAGTTGTATGTCATAGTTGCACATCCTTCTAGTTGCTGTATGTGGGAGGTGGCCTCAGCATGGCTGGAGAAGCGGTGCATCGGTGTGTACCCGGGATCTGAACCCGGGCCACCAGTAGCGGAGCGCGCGCACTTAACTGCTAAGCCAGGGGGCCGGCCCCATGTAGCATTTCTTTTTGATTCTTTCTTAGAGTTTCCATCTCTCTGCTTACCTTACTTATGTGCTCTTTCATGTTGTCTACTTTCTCTATTAGAACCCTTAACATATTAATCATAGTTATTGTAAATTTCTTCTCCAGTAATTCCAACATCTGTGTTGTATCTGAGTCTGGTTCCTATGCTTACTTTGTCTCTTCAGACTGTGTTTTCTCTTGCTTTTTGGCATGCCTCATAAATTTTGTTGAAAGCCAAGCATGATGTATCAGGTAATAGGAACTGAAGAAAACAGATCATTGGTGTAGAGTTTTATGTTAATATGGCTAAGAGTTGGGCTATGTCAATGTTTGTTGTAGCTGTAGTTGCCAGAGGCTTCATATTTCTTCAGTGTTCTTGCATTTGTCTCCCTCTGGGCTTTGGGCTTCCCTGACTGCTCTTCCTGAGGGAGAGTCTGCATTTTGCAGCTCTTTCAGCTATAACCCAGTCTTACCATACTGAAGACCTCCTGGTGTGATGATCAAGTGTGGGCGAGGGGAAGCATTCTACGATCTTATGATTAAATCTCGGTTTTTTAGTGGGTCTATGTCTTGGGTTGTGACCTTTACAAGTGTTTCTTAGCTTTTTCCCTCATCCTTAGGTGTATTGTACCTTCAAATCTCATCTGCCACAATATTATTTCAAATGAAATTCAATTCAATCTCAAATGAAATTAGCAACAGATGGAAGACCTGTGCTGCAAAATAAGAGAGCTGCCTACACATTAAAAGAATTAGCAAAACCTGAATATTGGGGAGAATTTTTTTAACAAACAAATTACCAAAAACAGGTGCCTCAGTAGTTGGGAAAAGTAAGGTCCTTACATGAGTGAGTGAGCATGTGAAGAGGTAGCCTGGGGAACAGTTAGAGTGTGGGCTTTTGTGGGAGCTAATTTCAGTCACTGGGCCATTGGCAGAGTACTCACCCTAAGATGATATTAGACGTGATGGTGGTAGCATTTACTGTGGGCTAAGGCATGGACAGTAGGGTAGTGCCTGGCTGGTGGTCCGTGCCCACTATTTGTTAGCTGCTACTGTGGACATTTTCATGCCTCCCTTCATCAAGCTCAGTTCACAGTAGTCACATGTCTCCTCTGGCCCCATTGGCATTGATTGTATAGTAGAAAAACAAAACCCTCTCAAAATTCCAAGACCTGAGCCCCAATCCCAGCTTCTCTGATTCTTGGCTAGTGGTATGGACAAGATGCTCTGACCTCAGTTTCCTCTTCAATAAAATGAGGAAGCCACAGAGTTGTTGCCAGGCTCAGTGGGGTTACCAGGGTGAAAACAAACAAACTGTAAAGGAATATACAAATTGAAAAGTGGAATAAAATGCTGGTTTCTGAAATGAAGACTGTCTACAGAGAGATAATACTCTGAGGAGAAAGACAACCCTGACTTCATGGCTCTAGCGTGTTCATGATTGCTGGGACTAAATAAAATTTATAACAGCATGTGAAATCTCTGATGAGTGAATTAGACAAGCTTTGATAATTATCCCCCATATATAATATTATTTATATCCATATATAGAATATACCCATTATATTGCAAATACAATGTTACTTATTTGCTCTTCTGATAAGCAATGAAATCTCTGATTCAGAGGTAGTGATATTCAGGATCCTGGAGGTATTTAAACAGAAATGGATGATGAGGGTGGTGGGGTGAGCTTCAGATAATCTGCAAGGTCTCTTTCAACTCATAAATGCTAGGATGTGAAGGTGTGTAAAGTGCCTTCCATTCTGTTATTGATAATTTGACCAGCAGAATAAGGGCAATCAAATGCCATTGGTTCTATTGTTGTAGATTTTCCTTTAGGATCAAGAGTCCCAGAGCTCCTGTTTTGAAAGATTTTAGATGTCTCCCTGCATTTGGGAAAGCCTGAAAAATTGGTCTGCCATTTTAAATTCTGGGCTTTAAGATGAAATGGGGCAGTCAATTAAAATGAAAATAAAAGCTCAATCTTCCTAAAGTGTTGGAGGTAGATGAGACTTCAAGAACTCTAAAATCTGCTTATACACAGAGCTTGCAAATGCCTTTCCACTATTCCAGGATGAATATTTATAAAATCATGTTCTAAGATGAGGATGGTATAAAAGGAGGTAAGTGACAGTGTGACTTTCATAAGGCTGGCCACAGCCCAAAGATGCAAACTGGTGGCCTATGGTGATTCAGAGAGCAGATGTGTTTTGTGTAGCCCACACTGTATTAAAAAAAATTGAGTGAGTTACTAACATTTAAAAATCAGGAGACTTTACACATAAAAATATATATTTCTGCTTCTCCTGAAAATCCAGTAAAATCTGTCCTCATTGGGCCCACATTCCCTCATGGCAATAAAAGACAAGGTCTGAGAAGTGGCTGGACCCTGTTGATGGGACATATACTCCTAGGGTACCCCTACTTTGCCCCTTTTCTCGTTTCTATTACCTGTAGGGCCCCTGGAGACATTTACCTTGATTCTTTCTTCTGCAGACAAAGTTGTGGTGTAGGAAGAGGTTGTGCTTAGTTGGTACCTAACATGATCACCATCCTCTTTGCCACTTGACTGCACCTTGAGAACAGGGAATATGAGTTTTGTTAAGAGTTGTTTCATCCTGGCACAGTTTCTGCCACACAGAACTCAGGAAATCCACTCCCTTCCTCCTCTCATTCCACACTTTTCCACCTCCTGGTTTTTCTTCTTTCTCTGCCCCAAATCTGAACAATTTTTGGGCGGTGAAACGTGCTGTTGTTAATAATTATTCTAAAACAACATGTGTATGTTGAAACTATTGTGGGTATATTAGTTTCCTAGGACTGCTGTAACAAAGAACCGCAAACTGGAGGGCTTAAGATAAAATTATTTTTTCACAGTTCTGGAGGCCAGAAGTCAGAAATTCAGATGTCAGCAAGACTAGTCCCTTCTGGAGGTTCTGAGGGAGAATCCATTCCTTGCCTTTCTCTTAGCTTCCAGTGGTTGCTGTAATCCTTGGCATACCTTGGCTTATAGATACATCACTCCAATCTCTGCCTTCATCATTACATGGCATTCTTCCTGTGTATCTATGTCTGTTTTTTTCTTCTTATAAGGACACTAGCCATATTGGATTAAGGGCTCACTCTGACAACCTCGTCTTAACTTGATTGCATCTGCAAAGACCATATTTCCAAATAAGGTCACATTCATAGGTGCAGAGGGTTAAGACTTCAACATATCTTCTTGGGGGACACAATTCAACCCATAAGCCTCAAATTAGCTTTCTGACCTGTAAAATGGAGATAATAATAGTATCTGTTAGATACAGTTCTTGTGAGAATTAAATGATCAACACGTCCAGGCCCTCACACAGTGCCTGCAACACAGCTTGAACTCAACAAAAACATTTTCACCCTTTTATGTCTTTTTCCACATCTTGTACCTCCTCTACATCTCCCACTCAGGCACCCAGGTCCTTGGCCTTTTTGTCACTTCTCTGTGCTCTGGATAGAAATATGAAACAAACAAAAAATTCATATATTGCCTGATTTCATCCTTTTCACCATTAATTTAGTAGGTGATATTGAAGTGCATTCTTTCAAACTGATGTGTTTACTTTTTACAGTATTTCCAGAAAAGATTCACACTCCAATGGCATGTAAGAAACAGCTTTGTACTCGTCAGTACATTATCCCCAGATCTCCTGCTGTAAGTACAGCTTCTTCCGAAGAAGAAAGCTACAGAGAAGCCAGCCCCTCCCCAACACCATTGAGTGAATGGGACCAGACCCCATTGATCTTCCCTGCCAGACGAGAAATTAATAAGAGAGACAGAGAAGCACCTAAGCAAGTCTGGAGCAGTCTATTTTTGGAACAGCAAATGACAAAAAAGTCTATTCAACTCCACTCAGTAAATCCCCTGTACTTGGAGGCTACAGGCACACACATCAATAGACACGTGAGACTTCAGAACAAGCCCTCTTGCATCTCCAAGGGAGATTCTGTCTCACCTGGTAAGTATCTTTTTGTGGTTCCTAACTCTTTCTTTCTCTTTTCAGTTGGTCACATTTTATTTTTAACTTCAACGTAAACAGCAAAGTTATTGATTCCAATGTCTTATTCTAGAAGGTTCTATAAGAACCGTATCAGTCAGTCCTTAGTGGAAGTTTACTTGTGGCCAAGTATCGTATTGGAGAAGAGAACAAGTGTGAGTTGATGATAAGCAATTTGATGATTCAGGTATTGCACCAGATAATAATGATAATGAAAATTATTATTATCATTCCAGCCTCTACTTATTAAGCTCTTACTATGTGCCAGATACAGTGCTGAGCATTTACATTATTTTATGAAATACTCATATAACACTCTTAGGCAGATAACGTTATTATCCCTATTTTACGATAAGGAAGCTGTGAATTCATAGCACAGGATAATGTATATGATAATAAAGTGTCTCAAAATTGCATAATAGGAGGAATGATTAAAAGTAAGGAGATGGACCAGAAGGAATGAGCTTTGAAATCAGGGAGACCTGGGCTCAAATCTCCGCTTTCTTCTGTTTCAGCTCTGTAGCCATGATCGAGTCCTGTAAATGTGCTTTGAGCCCAGGTTTTTAATCTGTAAACTAATGACAATTACTACCTTGAAGAGACGTTGTAATTAGAGGATTGATATAAATAAAGTTCCCCGAAAATAGTGGGCACTGAATGGCGGTGGTGATGATGGTGGTGGTATTTATGGTGCTGTTGTTTAGAGTGGAGGCAAGAAAACGTAAGGAAACAATGTATATTCCAAATATTCCAGGAGTTGTCATGTAGAAGAGGATTAGATTGACTTTATGTAGGCTTTTTCCAGGAAATTTTTTTGGTAGATTTCACTCTCAATGTTTGCACAGTTCTTGGAATTGACCAATAGAAGGGACAGATTTTGACTCAGTACAAAGGAGAACTTTCTTTGGACTAGAGGAGAATGTACTGCTTGGGCTAGAAGTGCCTAAGCAGGGGCTGTGAGACCATCTGCCAAAGATGCTGATTCAGAGATGCCTTCATTTCTGGGAGGCAGGACTTGATGATGGGATGCTGAGGACCCTGGTTGGTAACATTTTTTGAGTCTTAATGTAAATGGCAATGGGCTAAAATTTAAACACACATCTTCACTTTTGGTCCATATGGCAACCCTCTGAGATAGGAACTGGTATTCTCCCATGGTTTAGATGCAGAATCGGAGGCCCATGGAGATTCTGTAACTTTAGGGCTGGAGCCAGGATTCCAGCCTCCATTCTGACTCCAGGTCAGAGCATTTCTATATTAAGATTCGAAATATGACAATAAGAGCTCCTGGGTATTGAGCACTTACTGTGCACTAGATGCTTTACATTTTATCACGCTCTGCCCACAGACGCTTAACTAGTTTGCTTTTTCATTTCCTTCAGGTCTTTACTGAAATGTCGCCTACATGAGTGGGTCTTTCCTAAGCTTCTTCCTGCTTTATTTTTCTCCTTAGGGTTTATTACCAGCTGACACTTATACATTTCTTTATTTTCTTATCTATTAGTCTGCTCCCCATCCCCCCTCCATCTCCCCACAACCAGACCGTAAGCTCTATATGGGCAGGGCTACTGCTTGCTTTATTCCTTTCTAAATCTCCAATGTCTAGAACACTGCCAGGCACATAATAGACATTCAAATATTAATGAACGAATAAATGAATGAACAGATTTAATCCCACTAGCAACCCTGTGAAGTAGGTAATACAATCCTCATGTTTCAAGTAAGGACAAAGAGGCCTAGGCTAGGATTTAAATCTATGATGGTCTGAACCCAAAGCCTTATTTATTGCATTACACCATTACGCCCCACTAAGATAGTGTGTTACAAAATGCATCAATATTGAATTGCATTCAGGGAAGGAATTTCTATTCTTTGGCTCAAGATAGAAGACAGCATATTCTGTCTAGGTCATATTCTGTTGCTCCAAATTACAGAGCCACATCACGTTCACTGGTGGAATCTTCTTGCACTGATTATTGCTTGACAATGAATGGGTCATCTGCCAAGGCTGGAAATCCAAATCAACAAACAGCTATTAAGCATCTAGTTTTCACAAAGCAATGCGCACGGCTCTCTGAAAGCTTTTATTTACCTGGAGATATAGAAATGCCATTCCACCTTTATTTCCAGGAAATGATTCTCACATTGCAAAGTCAGATTCACTAGAAGTTTCTCACTGTTTGACTTGGGTGTGTTGGTGTGTAGTGGGAGATGCCCAATACCTACTGGACGTAGAACAATATGTGATGCGCTAAATTGAATTACCTAGTGATAGAGTGGCTGTTTCATGCCCATTGTTAGGAAGGTAATGTGCATTGTAAATCTTTTACATATTTTTTGAATTTGCGAATTATCCTGTAAGTTGTTCCAAATATTCCAGACATTTACATGCTCTTCAAAGCCCTTTCAGAACTTGTAGAAAGTGATATAAAGCATGTTAGTTGTCCTAACTCACTACAGAAGAATTAAACTTTTATTTGCATAGTCAATGGGCAGAATTTCTCAGGTAAAAACTTCAAGATTGTATATATATGATATATATATATATGTACTATATATATGTATATATATATTTGGAAATGCAGGGGGAATATATATATATATTCTTTTATAGTATTGGCTGCATTGTTATAAAAAATACCTCATCTTTTATATGAAAATATGATTTAGTTGGGCAAAAATAGAAAAAAATCAAATCCGTTATTAGTATGTATGTATGTATAGTGTAGACCCAGGATCAGATTAATTCACTGATTGTTTTTAATTTTCAGTTGGTTTGAAATTTCTAAGAAAACTCATGTAATAATTGCCTCTTGGATTTTTAAATTATCAGTCGTAAATCCAAATGGACTGTGGATCCTTTTTTTTCTTTTTTTGCCTGATATCTAACTCTACTTAATTTTCCATTCACAAACTTTCCCCAAATTTAGAATTTGAGGCCCTATTTTAGTCACCAATTCTTCTGTTTCCCTCTCTTTAGAAGTTTTAAACAGTTTTCCTTGAAATTAAAAGTTTTGTGAGGATTCTGTAAAAATTATTTTTTGGGAAGGTGCTTGCATACAACAGGAAAGGAATAGATAGCAGTTTACTTTCTTAAAGAAACGTGGGGAAGCACGTGAGGATAACTTCAGGGGATTTTTAAATTTTTTCTCTCAGCACATTACAAACATTGATGTCTCAAACATCCAGCTATCAGGAGAGGTTTTTTTAAAGTCCCAGCGGGGCGGGTAAATTCTGCATGCTTGAGTGCCACTTCTGCCCTTCTCTGCCTTCCAGGTCCCGCTCCGAGACCTTACACTGCCGCCGGCCTCTGCGGGAAAAGCCAGACCCCTTCGGCGGCGTCGAGGGTGTCCCGGAGTTCCTCAGAGCCCAAGCTAGAGGAGAGGACGGCAGCCACAGCCGGCGCTCTGGCAAACCCAGATTTCCAAAGCCAGCTCCAGGGCGCGCCCGGAAATCCAGTCGTAAGAAGCGCAGTTGCCATGGCATCGGAGATGCTCCCCAAGCATCCTCATCCCCTGGGGAAAAGGGGGCCCAGGGCGGACGCCTCCCTCCACGGCAATCTGGCAGGAGCTCCCCTTCCTCAGTTTGCCGGTGCTCCCACCCATCTCCCCTCGAAGAGGTTAATCAAGGTTTGCTCTTCTCCCCACTCCCGCCCACCCTGGCGTTTCCATACGGTTTGTTCACAGGCCCCTCCTAGGCCGGGGGTGAATGCTCACTTACGTTGACCGCTGCGAGGGAATTGTTCGGCGAGCGCTGCCCATCTTCAAATCAATGCCTGCCCAGAACAACAGAAAGGGCCTCAGATGTACTGGTTTCCACAGAACCATTGTTAGGCTTTTGTGAAGCAGTTTTGAACCTAATAAATAATGTCAAAAGTCTCTATCGCAGCCAAAAATGTTCCTTTTGAAGCATTTCTAATAGTATTTTTGTTCTGCGGTGTCTCCCAGTGTCACAAAGAATTTGTGCCTCACAATGGGGATGGGGTACATCGCGTGCCACTTCCCAATGTGCCTGCAGGGATGGCGATGACCCCTCTTTGTTTTGCTGTCGCAGGTAAACGGTTTCACTTGCCAACTTGGGCTTTGGTTTAAGGATGTTTTCTAAGGACCTTTTGAATTTCTAAACAGAGGTTTGGAAAACATAATTGAATGTCTGTAATTTAATAGTTAACATGAAATTTGATTACTCCCGATATGCCTAGGGGAATTCTTCAGGTTATATTAAGGTTTTTATGTCAGAAACCTGAAGCTGGGTCTCCCTTTGAGGCCCTGAAACACGTGGAACTAAGTTTAATGCAAAAGAGATACTGAATTTTCTGGTTTGTAATAGAAAACAGTAGAGCAGCCTAGGGAACATTTTAACAAACTGACCATTTTGGGCAATATTTTTTAGTTTTGTTAACTTAAGTATAGCAGCTTTTCACTCTGATGCATCGCAGAGACTAACTTTGTCAAATGATTTTATGAGTTTAATTTTTTCTTAATATAGTATTTTTTTCCAACATTGAGAGAGAAACACAAATCAATGTGAGCTATACATCCATATACAGTTTTACCCTCAAGTTCTTTGCAATTTTCCCACAAGCTTGGATGCAGAGTTTGATACATGGAGTTTGTAAAAACCTACTGCATTTTTTTCCCCTTCAATTCAATTAATATATATATAGTATGCCTATTTAAGACTTATCATCAAGTCTTAAGTCCAAATTTGAATCTTAAAGTTTCAATAACAATGAAATATTATAACCAGTAACTGCTTAACATGTAGGAGCAGATAAACTTAGTAGTTAAACTTAACATGTTTAGTCCTTTGAGAATGATTTGATTTCTTTGAATATTAGCATTCCCTAGGAGTAACCCACTTTAAAGAAAAAAGGTATCCCCAAACTTTAGAGTTTTCCTTGTTCCAGGTAATATGATTTTATAATAAATATGCTTTTATTTTTATTATTTATTTATTAACATAACTTTATTATAAGAGAGTGTACAGATTGTCAATGCTGGTTGCTATGGTTTCCCGAGGGTATAATGACATCTGCTCACCAGAGCTCCTATGAAAACCATAAGTTCAACTTCATGCCATTTGGTTGAAGAGGAGTATGTGGGCAAACTCATGGGTTTTATGTAAAATTTTGATTCTGGGATATTTTAATGTGCTATTTAATTATAAGTTAGTGCAACTGATTTCTTTTTATTTTTCAGATCAAGAAATCATTGCTTTAAGTGATTCTAAAACAATTAACCAAAATTTTGTAATGGTCAATTTCAGGAGTAGGAAATATTTTTGATATAGTAAATGGATTCTTTCACCCGTGGAAGTGCAAAATAGTGAATTCACTAAAAAAGCAATACAGAAGGAGCAATTATGTTCAGAATTAAGAGAGGAGACACAAGCAAAAGATGTAAAATATGTGGTACACCATATTCTAAAGCAGTTTCCCGACCTGTATTCCATGGAAGACTGGAATTAGAAAGATGCTTTGTGAGGTGGAGAGTCTATAGATAAATATGTCTGAGACATGTGGCCCAGCATGCTCCCTTTCACAGAGTCATAGCAACATATGAAATATCCCGAGAAATTCCACAATAAAAAACCCTGATAAATTCTGTTTAACCTAGCGTTTCCCAATTTTATTTAACTAGGGAACCCTGATACATGTGTGTGTATACACATATATGTATTTTTTTTAAGCAACACTTATCAACATCTTGCAGCCCTAGTGTCCTGTGGAACACACTTGAGAAACCATTGCTCAAAACTCTATTCTAAATATACCAGAATTCATGTAAACTTGTAGGGTTCAAAATAAGGATTCCTTTTCAAACAAAGGAAGAAAGAATCAGAGATAAAGAAAGTAGCCCTCAATAAACACCTCCGGGAACCCATTCTTCCTTGGAAGAATGTATTGAGATATCTCTGGTTATTTTTCCTCATTTTGGGGAATGAGCTCCTCTCTGAGAAGCTTTTGTATACTATATTCTTTTTCTCTTTTCCTCCCTAAAGCCCTGGTGCATGGTTGTATATCCAAGTTGTAAGTCTTTCTAGTTCTTCTATCTGAACCACCACCACAGCATCGCAACTGACAGACAGGTGGTATGGTTCTGTGACCGGGAAGTGAGCCCAGGCTGCCGAAGTGGTGAGAGCACCAAACTTTAACCACTAGATCATCAGGGCTGGCCCTGTATACTTTATTCTTTACCTTCATCACAGCACTACGAGGTAAGTAGTAGTATTCCATTTACTGATGAGAAAACTGAAACACAGAGAGACAAAGCAATTTGCCCGAACATCCATGCTCGCAGACGTTCTGTATTAAAAAATAATGTATGTGGGGCTGGCCCTGTGGAATAGTGGTTAAGTTTGGCATGCTCTGCTTTGGCAGCCCAGGATCACGGGTTTGGATCCTGGGTGCAGACCTACACAAACCCATCAGCCATGCTGTGTTGGCGACCCACATACAAAACAGAGGAAGATTGGCACAGATGTTAGCTCAGGGCTAATCTTCCTGAAGCAAAAAAAAAAACAAGAGGAATGTTGGCAACAGATGTTAGCTCAGGGTGAATCTTCCTCAGCAAAAACCCCCCAAAAACTGTATGTGTTGATAAATTAACAAACCATTCCATTTAGAACCTCCAATTTAGAAAAGTTCAGTTTAGAGTACAGAATGTCAGTTAGCAATATCTACTGTCACATGTGATCTTTTAGCCCAACTCTCTATGTAAGTCTGAAACTACCAGACAAGGGGCAGAATAAGGCAATGTTTTTGTAACTGTAAATATGATGTCAAGGATTCTAAGTCATGTAGGGACCCAGGAAAGAGGTTGTTGTCAGGGGAAGACTTGACATTAAGAAAAACGCTCCAGAATTCTTAAGGTATATGGCATCCGTCTTGCATGGTCCAAGGTCTTTGTGAAATATGAATCCCTGCATCAATACTTTTCTACAAGTTTGTTGCCAGGCCTAGGCTCCTTCTCCTACTGCTTCCTCTATACTCCTCACCTGGTCTTTTCCTTCTCCTATGACAATCAATCTCATTTTGTAAGTCAGTGATATTGGGATCAGTTGTAAAGTGTTTATTGGGCACTTATATTTTAGGTAGTCTTTGTGAGAGATTTGAGGTGATTCAACTGACCCAGCATTTCCTGAGTGTTCACCATGTGCCAGGCACTGGCCTTGGTGCTGGGGATGTTGACTAAAAAGGACACAATCCTTTTCCTTGACAAGCTCAACCTAATATAAGACTTAGTTCTTTCATTCATTCATTCTATCAAATTTTTGAACACCCACTATCTACTAGACACATCACTGGGGACATAGTGGGGAAGAGCCATTTTTGTCAACTAAAACTTAAGTGGTGAGATATGAAATAATGACACAATAATGTTCAGGTATCAAATCCTTTAGCCATAATTCAGAAATCCAAAATCTCTGAAAATTGAAAATTGTATTATAACTCAGTTAGTACCAGTTATGACCCACACTGGAGTGAGGTAACTTATAGCTTTGTTTCACTTGGTGTGAATATTCATGTATTTTGATGAAGATGTATTAATATATTTGATTATGAGGTGTTATCTTGGACCCTGATGGATAGAGTTACATGATGCACTATTTACACACCATTACATAATATATATTATATATATATATATTACATAATGTATATAATGCACTATAAGATACAAAAAATTTTAAATTCCAAACTCAACCAATCTGGAGGGTTTTGGCAAAAGGATTTTGAAGTTGTCTAGTGAACAAATGCAGTGGAAACTTAGAGAAGGGAAGGTCAGTCTTAGTTGGAGCAATCATGCAAGGCTTCCTGTGGCAGGATTTGAACTTGACTTTGAAGAGTGGAGGATTTGAAGGGATAAAGTAGTGGATAGAGTGGGAAGTAGCTACTAGGGGCAGATCAACTTCTGTGGGGCATGAAGCTTATACATTTTGAAGGGGCCTCTTTAAGGAAAAGAATATGAAGTTGCGGATATAGTTAGATAGAGGGCCTGGGAAAGATCTTAGCAAATGAAGGGCCCTGAAGCTTAAGTATCATTAGTTTTTCAGTAAATCCATCTTTGAACAAGGCCGAAGACATAGATAATTTATTTTATAAAGTGAAATATACATATAGATCTATAAATAAATACATATGTTGATACATGGGGGAGAGAAAGAGAAGAGTTGGGTTCTTGTGGGGAAGGGGAGTGAATCTTTTCATTTTTATCCTTTTGAATTGTTTGAGATTTTGAAAATTGATAACTAAAACTGTCTTTTTAATCTAGGGTTAATATGTATGGCCTTTGGAAAATAGTCCAAAGATTTTTTTAAGAATGAATCCAATTGTGAGTGTATTTCAGAATGAATGGCCTTTCTCAGTTTTCTCGTGTTTGGCTCTGTAGCTAGTCAATTTTAAAGCTAAAAGAAGATTTGACAATCATAAATAATTTAATATACTTGAGTGGAAACCTCTTTAAAGAAGAGAAAAAGCTGCATTTCATTTTGAAATTTATCTTTTAAATAGACTATTTAGGCATGGATTGTCTTTAGATTTTGGGGGAAAAGCTTGAATTTTTAAAAATGTTTAAGGTGAATACTTTAAGATTAAAATGGAAATTTCAGTCTTACTATTAGTTGGACTACATAGCCATGCTCTTTTCCAAACTTTGCCAAGGCTATTCACGATGATTGATGTTACTCCAACAAATAATACTGATAGTCAATGTTTATTGAGGACTTACTATGTGCCAAGCACTGTTCTGATTCCTTTATTACAGTATCTTTCCACCTTCCCTTTCTTTTATCTTTTGTTATGTTTTTGCCACAGAGATTTGACCATCATTCTTGCTTAGTTTCTTCTATTTGTTTATTTTTAACAGCTTTATTGAGATATAATTCACAAACTGTACAGGTCATCCAATTAAAGCATACAAGTCACTGTTTTTTAGTATATTCACAGATATGTGCAGCCATCATCACAGTAATTTTATATTTTCGTCTGCTCAAATAGAAACTCTATACCCTTTAGCTATCACCTTGCTATCCTCCCCTCTTCCCTTACTCCCCAGCCCTGAGCAATCACTAATTTACTTTCTTTCTCTATAGATTTCCCTTTCTGGGAATTTTATATGAATGGAATGATATAATACGTGGTCTTTTGTGACTGGTTTCCTCCACTTAAGGTGATTTTTGAGGATTCAACCATGTCATAGCATGTGTCAGTATTTTATGCCTCTTTCTGGCCAAATAATATTCCATCATGCGGCTGTACCACATTTTGTTTATCTATTCTTCAGTTGATGGACATCTGGATTGTTTCCACTTTTTGGCTATTATGAATAATGCTGCTATAAACATTTGTGTACAAGTTTTTGTGTGAACATATGTTTTCGTTTCTGCTGGATGTGGTCTTGCCTTTAATCCTCTCAATGCTCCTGTGGCCTGTTGTTGTTATTTCCTTTTACACAAGTGGAAACTGAGAAGAGTGAGGTTAAGTTACTTGTTCAAAGTCACATGGTCTGTACAAGGCAGAGCCAGGCCATAAACCTAGATGGGTTGGCTGGAATTTGGCAAGCTGTCTTTCTCCAGATCAGCTTTTCTCGGACCTGTTTCTAGGTTTTCCTTTAAGGATATGTAAGAAATTGCCAAAAATAATAACTACTGTTTAAATATATCCCCCCAGCCATCTAGCTATCATCTGACTAAACGCTACACGTATTTCCTAAAGTGCATCCAGAAAATATAATTCTTACAAATGTAATAGCCAACTTGGAGTTAACGCCACTTATATATTTTACATCATTAAAAAAAACCCTGCATTTTTCTCACTTTGCCCTAAATAACACTTATCATTCTAATACACAGTGTGGATAGATGTTTGGGATGGCAAAGACCATCCCCAAACTGTCTATTAATTAATCCTCTTGGGGTAGATCCCCTCCCCCCTTAATCCTTCTTTGGGATGAAATCAGTATTGCATGTTAGTTCGTTCCTTCCCACACCTCCTCTAGGTTAAAGTTGAATTCTTTGAGATCAAGATTGTTTTTGTGTGACTTTAACAATGTTCCCTTCACATGTCCTTGCATAAGCCCAACAATTGCCTGTTGACCCATTTTAACCTCTTTTGAGCGTCATCTTCAAAGTGTAACTGTCCTTGACAATGAAAGAGACCTTCCTATTGTCTGGTCCTTCCAGGCAATCTTTAGCATGGAGCTAAATGGCTTTCAGATGGAGGAGTTGGCCAGAGGAAGGAGACAAAGTAAGCTGTTGTTCCTGAGTGACTTTGCTAAAGTTTCCCTTTTCTCTCTTAGAATGGTGCATTTCTATAGAAGATGACAGACGTTTTGACAGGTGCAATATGCTTTGAACTGTTGTGTCCAATAATTCTTTTGTCTTGGGTTTTCCCAGCAGAGTGGTACATCTTAGGATGCTGATATGCATATTGTTTGCTTTTCATTTAGTGTGGTGAAGCCTTCCTTCTCCACAAGGGTGAAGCTATCCCCCCACCTCTCTCTTCAGGCCCTTTGCACGCATATCACTAATCCAGATGGGAAGGCAGCCGTTGGTGCAAGACCCTCTCCCCTAACCTCCTCCCACCCTTATCTTTCTCAAAATGGAAATCATTTCTTGCATAGTTTTCTCACTATTGTTTAAAAAAAGAGAGAGAGAGAGAGAAAAGAAAAAGAAATTACTTAGAGAGGAACAAAACACAGTGGCACATCAGAGGCAATGGCTGACAGCACCAAAATCCTGATAATAATAATACCTGATATATATTGAGACCCTCCGTGTGTCAGATACTTTGCTACGACCTAGGCATGCAGTGTCTATTGTGGAAAAAGTCGCAATTATCTTTGGCCTAATAACCCAATGACAACCATTGTTTACATTTTGGAGAATATCCTTTCATACGTTTTTCTTAGCGTATTACATTTTTTCACTATTTTTGGAAGAATGAGCTCATACTGCATACATTGTTCTCTAAGCTGATTTTTTCCCCATCACAATGAACTGTGGATATTTTTGTGATATCAACAAATAGTGCTCTCTTTACCATTTTAAATACTTACAGAGAATTTCATTGTAGCATCATAATTTAATTAACCAACTCATTATTTGGGGACATTTTAAGGACTTCCAAATTTCACTATAGCAAATATTTTTGTAATGAATATGATGAATATATTTTACATATCCTTATATGTACTCTTCAGTTTATTTTTATAATGTAAATTCCCAAGAGTGGAATCACTGGTCCAAATGTATGCAATATTTGACTTTTGATTGTCTTTTGCTCCTGTCCAGAAAGATTCCTAAGCATTTCATCTGACATGCTCTCTGACTTCCAGAACTTAAAAAAATGATAATATTAGTTAGAAAAGATTTAGTCCAAACCAAAAATAGGCACCAGAGATCCTAAATTAAATCATTTTGCCTCTTCACCTTTTGTCATGGTGAATTGGATCTACATAGATTTTTCTGCTTTGATATAATCATGGGAAAGTTTTTATTTGACAAAATGGAGGGCTTCTCTTACTTTAGGAACTAAAACTGGGGGCTTTTAAGTGTATAATGGAACAGCACTGTTCCATATCTAAACTGATGTGGAAACGGAACCTTAACATTGCCCAATTTTATTCTCTGGACGTCTTTTTATGTATTTCTATTAAATATGATTGTTGCCCAGCACCTTGTCCCAAGTATGACTAAAAAGAACAGGCTCAACCAAGATAGGAGGGAATTGTTTATAAAATAAAATAAAAATTGCCCTCTTCTCTGTAATAAGTGATTTTCCTTTTTGTTTTAATTTATATTTTTCCTTAGTGCTAAGAAAATTCTAGAATCGGAGGAAGAATGAGCTAACAGAGAGGGAGTTTTGGATTCAGGGTTTTGCTAACCTAAGAAATAGTTAAAGGAGATGTTGAGATGCTTATGTATCTACTTTTCAGAACCACCTAAAGACACTCTTACTTACGAATAAAATGCCTTACCATACAAGCAATATCAAACAGAAGTCAAAGGAGAGTAAGATCTGTCACAAGTTTGACATGCCGGCATCTGGTTTACAGAGCATCTGAAAAATCAAAAAACTGTGCTCTGTGGAAAATGATGAAATATAGCATCTGTGGATTGGATTGAAAAAAGGGACAGGATTAAATTTAAATATTTTTTGAAAATAACGAGTAAAATACTTGCAATTTTCAAATAAGGACACATTGGATTAAACTAGGTAAGGTGCTAAATGTAATTTTTTATTTTCAATTTGTTTTTCTTGTAAAGTGTATGGCCAACTTATCCTGTTTACTTGGTGACACCCCTCTCCCCTACCTGTAGCTTCTCTACTTTGTTTTACTCAGTGACTCTCCAGAGTCTAAACCGAGCTCTCGATCTGAAAATTCAGCTTAGGTTGTGAATTCTGCTAAGCGGGAATAGTTACAAAGTCACTTCTGCTTTAGTCTAAGCAGCAGGACACTGGCAGTCTGGCATGCTGTGGGTCATGTGATCTGTTGACCTCTATCTGGGTTCCGTGACTCTGCCTAGTAACAATTGATTAATGGTGTATGGTAACTTTGAGAGCAGATCTCATCAGTTCCCCTGAGTTTGAAGACTTCCTCATTATCTTAGGCCTTTCACTGCTGCCCTTAGGAAATTTTACTCACAAATTAGGTGGAACAAAGTCTTCTCAAAGAAAATTATTTTCGGTGTTTGGTCATCGGGGAGCAGAAGGCTTGATGGTCATTTACTGCATTGAAAAAGAGTATGAGAGGCAAGTGGCTGTTAGAGAGCCCTGACACCATTCAAGCTTCCTTCCTTTTTGCTCCAGGGCTGGGTTTTCAGAAGAAGCAATGTAACAAAAACTATCACTTGAGTGACATGTTGGCCTCAAACTTTTTTGGAGGTGGGTGTAGAATTTCTGATTTTTGTGCTGCGATAGAGGTTATAAACACACTTATTTATTGAGCTTTAGCATCCAATAGCCGCCTGGATTTGTGACAGGCACTGTTGGTTGTCTACCCACTATCCATTCTCTGCTTCTTAGTAACAGAACCCCAGTTTTATTTAGGGCAACAATATGTTAGGTTAAAAATATTCTCATCTCCATCCTTGTATCCAGAGTAGCTGTGTTCACTAGTTCTGGTCAACTAGTTGTAAACAGAATTCTACTGGAAAAGCTACCATTTTCCTGATTAAAAGGAACAGATTCAGCCGGCGTGTCCTTTGTCCTTTGCTTTTCTCCTCCTTCCTGACAGATGCAATGGCCGGAGGTAGAACAGCCCTCTCCTAACTGTGAGGACAACAGCCACATGCTAAGGATGTGCAGCTAGAAGCTAGAAGGAAACTGAATTTTTGATGATTTCCTGAGCTGATGTATGAGCGCTGATTTCTCTACCCTTGGATTTCTTGTTATGTAAGAAAAACTAAACTCTTATTTGGTTAAACCACTGAAGTCTGGTTTCTATTACACACAGTTGAATGCAGCCGTGATCGACACTGTTCAAATTCTAGCTCCATCATTTTCCACTTGGGTGATGCTCTCTGAACCTCAGTTTCCTCATCTACCAAGTGGAGTTGATAATAGCTGTCCCTACCTCAGAGGGCTGTTGTGAGGATCAAATGCAATAAACAATGAGCGTCAAAGTCTTAGCATAATATCTAAAACGTGGACGTGTTGAGATATATTAGGTATTATTATTAAGGATTTAGCTCTTGCTGCCACTGCCTCTGATGTGCCGCTGTTTTATCTCTCTCTGATATTTAAGTTAATTTCATCATTTTAGGATCCAAAAGGTGATCAGATATTTATGTATTTATGTTGAGATAGCATTTGACACATCACTTATTTCCTTTCTATTGTATATGTACCCAGTCCACAGACAAATTGCTAAATCAAGAAACAAAGTCAAATATAAACTATTAAATACCATTGCATTATGATCTGAGTGGCTGTTTCTATTTCCAGAGGGACAAAGAAACTGAACCTTTTCAAGGAGAAACAAGCCATGATTTGAACCTAGATCACCTACCTGAGTACCGAATCACAGATTCCTCTTTTTCACGGGGGATAAGAAATAAGGAGTTCAGCTTGTGGCTGAGCACAAGCTATAGGTTATGAAGTCTTTTGAAAGCAAGGCATGTCCATCAGGCTTTTGTGCCATAACCAAGGAAACTTTGGAATTCTCTGTTGTTAATGACCAGAAAACTTTTATTTAGTAACTCTTTTTATGCCAGGGTAGAAGGGTAAAAACATGGCAGATGGAGAGCAATTGATTCCACAAATAACTGGAGTCTATTTTAGGTGTTTCTTTCTCTGTTATCCATAGAGTGTGTTTTTCTAACAAAAATTTTTTAAAAAGCATAGACTTTAAGAGACCTGCGTTCTAATTTAAATTCTGTACTACCGTGAATAAGCTATTTCACTTCTCTGGGCCCTGGTTTCCTCGTTTGGATAATGAGGAGGACTTCCAGAGCTAATGTTCTATGACTCTATGCTCTCTTCAACTTTACCAACCTCCCTCTGCTATTCCCACCACATGCCTATTTTATCTGCTTCCATTTATTCACGACCATCCTTCCTTTTTTCTATCCCTTAGCATACCTCAACTTATTCTGATTCACTTCTGTATTCTATGATCCATTTCTTTTTCATCTTTGTGTCAGACTTTAGAAAAGAGAGATGAACAGATCCAGAAGCTGGGAGATGTCTTGATTATAAGGAGAAACCACATAAATTTTGCCTCTCTATTGCAAGGTAATATTAATAACAATAATTGCTAATGACAATGGCTAAAGTGTGCTGATTAGTGCTGAGCTCTCTCTATATAACTCATAATAAGGCTCTGAGTTAGAGTCTATGATACTCACTAGTTTATATATGAGGAAACCAAGATTTAGAGGGCCTAAGTATAATGTATGAAATGTCTTACAAATAGAAAATAGCTAATTTGGGACTTGACTCCACAAGCATCTTTCTCCAAAAGAAATGCTCATATCTCTATGCTATATTACCTCTTCCCTTAAGAATACTGTGTCATTCATTCGTTTATTTATTCAACAAATGTTTATTGGGTACCTACTATGTGTTTAGCACTATTCTAGGCACTGGGGATCAGGATTAAATAAAATAGGCACAATCTCAACTTTCAGAGAGTTACATTTTCAGTCATATGTGAATAAATTGATCTCTACTTCTCTGTTTGTGTCAATGATATTGTGGACTAAAACAATTTTTTCCAATCAAAAAACTACTGTACACAACAATGCTAATGTTCAACTATTTGGAATTGCTGTCATCTTGGCATCAGATTTTACACATTCTTTCTTACTCAATTAATTTGATTATATAAATTTCCCAATGATTTGAAGTCCAATCTGAGCAAATTATCTTTGATAACTCTTCTTTTCAAATGACCCTAATTTTTGTAACTATGCCATCAAAGGCTTACTCTAATTAAGCATTTGCTTGTATTGTTTTTCTTATTTAAGGCTGCTTTATTGAGATATAAATAGGTTCTGATACCAATTTCAGTGTGTGTTGGGGGGGGATTCCTCACACCAACTAGCAATTCTCGGGACACCAGCTGAGTGTACTACAGTTTAGCTAAATTCCAACACTATCTACCTGGAGGTAGCATCAAATTCCACAGGTTAAGGGTTCAGTCCTATGAGACTAATCCCACCCCCAATACTAAAGACAAAAATGGCAAATCCATGTTGTTACCTGTACTTTTAACAAACTGGTTATAAATCAGAGGTTCCCAAGATCCCCTCCTTGGTTTTGATTAATTTGCTAGAACGGCTCATAGAACTCAGAGAAATGTTTTTACTTGCTACACTACCCAGTTTATTATAAAAGGATATAACTCAGGAACAGCCAGATGGAAGCAATGCACAGGGCAAGGCATGGGGAAAGGGTTTGGAGCTTCCAGGCCCTCTCCAGGTGCATCACTCTCCCAGCACCTCCATGGGTTCACCAACCCGGAGGCTCTCTGAACCCTTTTGGGTTTTTATGGAGGCTTCATTACATAGGCATGATTGATTAAATCATTGACCATTGGTGACTGATTCAACCTCCAGCCCCTCTCCACTTCCATTCCAAGCCTCTAATCACATGATTGGCTCTCTTGGCAACCAGCCCCCATCCTTAGGTGGGGTCCAAAATCACCTCATTAACATAACGAAAGACACCTTTATGACTCCCATCTCTTAGGAAATTCCAAGAGTTTTAGGAGCTCTGTGCCAGAAACCAGGATGAAGACCAAATATATGTTTTTTATTACAAATCACAATATCACAAGGCATAATCGATGTATAAAGAACTGCACATATTTAATGTGTATAATTTGATGAGTTTGGACATACGCAAACACCAGTGATAGCATTACTACATATCCATCACCTCCCAGAGTTGACTTGTGTCCCTTCCTTTTTGTATTTTTATGGTAAGAATACTTAACATGAGATTTACCTTCTTAACAAAATTTGAAGTGCACAATACTGTATTGTTAGCCACAGGCACTATGTTGTACAGCAGATCTCCAGAACTTATTCATTTAGCATAACTGAAACTTTATACCCGTTGAACATCAACTCCCTGCTTCCTCTATCCCCCAGGCCCTGGCAACCACTACTATATTCTCTGCTTCTATGAGTTTGACTATTTTAGATATCACATATAAGTGGAATCATGCAGTATTTGTCCTTCTGTGACTGGCTTATTTCCTTTAGCATAACGTCTTCCTGGTTCATCCATATTGTCACAAATGGCAGGGTTCCTTTTTTTTTTTTAAGGCTGAATAATATTTCATTGCATATAAGTATATCACATTTTCTTTATCCGTTCATCTGTCAATGGATACTCGAGTTGTTTCCACATCTTGGCTATTGTGAATAGTGCTGCAATGAACTTGGGAGTGCAGATATCTCTTTGAGATTCTGATTTCAATTCTGTGGATGTATATCCAGAAATGGGATTGCTAGATCATATGGTAGTTTTATTTTTAATTTTTTTGGGACTCTCCATACTATTTTCCATAGCTGCTGCACCATTCTACATTCCCACCAATGGTGTACAAGGAGTCTAATTTCTCCACAACCTTGCCAACACTTATCTTTCTTTTTAAAAAAATAATAGCCATCCTAACAGGTATGAGATCATATTGTAGTTTTGATTTGCATTTCCCTGATAATTAATGATGTTGAGCAACTTTTCATATTTCTTTTGGCCATTTGTGTGTCTTCTTTGGAGAAATGTCTGTTCAAGTCCTTTGCCAATTTTTAAATTGGGAAGTTTTCTTTTTGCTATTGAATTGTATGATTTCCTTATATATTTTGGAAATTAACCCCTTATCAGATACATAGTTTGAAAATATTTTCTCCTATTCTGTAGGTTGCCTTTTCATTCTGTTGATTGTTTCCTTTGCTGTGCAGAAGTTTTTTAGTTTGATGTAGTCCCGCTTGTATATTTTTGCTTTTGTTATCTGTGTTTTTGGTGTCATATCCAAGAAATCATAGTTGCAGGATACAAAATCAACGTACACAAATCAGTTGCATTTCTGCAAACTAACAGTGAACCATCCTAAAAGGAAATTAAGAAAACAATCTCATTTACAATGGCATCAAAAATAATAAAATACTTTGGAATAAACTTAACCAATGAGGTGAAAAACTTGTACACTAAAAACTGTAAAACACTGATGAGAGAAATTAAAGGAGAAATAAATAAATGGAAAGACGTCTTGTGTTCATGGGTTGGAAGGCTTAATATTGTGAAAATGTAATACCCAAAGTGATCTACAGATTCAATGTAATCCCCATCAAAATCCCTATGGCATTTTCTACAAAAATAGAAAAAAAAATACTAAAATTCATATAGAACCACAAAAGACCCAGAATAGCCAAAGCAATCTTGAGAAAGAAGAACAAAGCTGGAGATATACACTTTCTGATTTCAAATTATACTACAAAGCTACAGCAATTAAAACAATAAGGTATTGGCATAAAAACAGACCTACAGACCAATGGATCAAAATAGAGCGCCCAGAAATAAACTCTCACATATACTGTCAATTGGTCTTTTCCAATTGTTCCAAGAACAAACAGTAGGGAAAGAGTTAGCTCTTTAACAAATGGTGTTGGTAAAACTGAATATCCACACGCAAAAAAAAAAAAAAAGAAAAAACAAAGAAATTAGACCCCTTCACCATGTACAAAATTCAGCTCACAGTGGATTAAAGAATTAAATGTAAGACCTGATACTGTAAAACTCCCAGAAGAAAACACAGGGGATAACCTTCTTGGTCCAGTTAGTGTATTATGTTATACATTGTACACATTTATCTTTGAATGGCAAAGTGACATAGTGAAAAGAATATGAGCTTTGGAGTTAGAAAGAGATGGATTCCACTTCCAGCAGTGTCTTTTGCTGTGTGTGTGACCTTGGGCCAGAGTCTACCTCTCTGAGCCCTAGTTCCATATCTGTAAAATGGAGGTAGCAACTCTTACCTTGCTGGGTCCTTGGGAAAGTTAATGGTGATGTATGAGTTGCATCTAGTTCACTGCCTAGCACGGAGTAGAGACTCATGAAAGTAATTTATAATGATTATTGTTGTTGATAATGCAGGTTTTCAGGAGCTATAATCCTTCTCTAATTGCCTAGACTATAGACAGCAATCTTATATACAACTAGGTGTTTTCCAAACTAGACAATGAATGGGTAAACAGGAGTCTCCAAGAGACTCTTTCACAGGGACTGATGTTCATCTGATTGGTAAATCTGCCCCACCCAGAAGTCACAGCTTTGTTATGGGGGCCACTCGATTTGGTCAATAGTCTTAGATAGGGAAATAATTTGCCTGGAGTCCAGTGGGAAAGCCATGACCAACTTATCCATTAGGCCCATAGGCAAAGAGCCTAGGAGCTACTGTATGTTTTAGCGGCCCATGACAATGTTTTAATTTCTTTTAAAATCAGAAGAAAAATTGAATATAATCCAGCTTGGATTTTGGTAGTCTTTATACAATGCAGTAAGGGCCCATGAAAACAAAAGCGTCTAGGGCCCACAAAAGTCATTGTGGCTCAGCAGGAAAACCCAGGAGTGTTTATGGAGTTGCCTCCTAGATGTCTCTGAGGTGTATCCTGAATCTACATTTATTCATTCATTCAACAGATGTGTACTGAGAACCTGCTATGTGCTAGCGGTTGCTTTTGGTGTTGGGGATACTGTAATAAACAGTATCTCTGAACTTGTCTTGCTAATTAACCTCAGATAGATGTCCCCAACACCCCAAATTCCTGGTCTTTGAATAATTATCGTGTGACCTGGATATGGACAGGCTAATGATATTAGACTTCAACTATTTTGCCTACGGTTTGTGCTTAAATGGGCAAGTTGCGAAAAGAAGTGGTACTGTGAAGTTGATTTCTGTCTCCTTTGTTTTTCCACTGTAACCTGAATATTACTCTTAAAACTTAGGACATTGTCTTACTACCACTGTTAACAATCACAGGAATAACCAACTCTATCCTGAGATACTGTTAGTTACCTGACCAATCGCTACTCGCCCTGCTTTAGCCCTGCTGACAGAGGGTGGTAGGTCCAGCCTTAGAGAATGCAAAGTGATGGGTCCGGTCACAATAATTCTATTCTTCTCGGCCACTGATTGGGCTAAGGATGGTTTTGTGACCTGTGTCTGGACAATAGAGCATACAAGAAAGTCTATTGTGCTTCTCAGGAAAGATATACTCATCATTGTCAAAAGAGAGTTGCTTGAGAAGTCCTTGATCAGAGCAGTGGCAGCCATCTTTCCGCTGTGGTGGGCAGATCAGTGTTATTGATTGAATGCTGATTGAATCCCTGTTATTGCTGAACAGCTAATTGCACAGCCCACCTCCAGACTTCTTGTTAACAGAACAATAGATGTTTGCATGATTTAAGCCACTAGTAGTCAGGTTTTTTGCTGCTTGTAAACAAAAGCCTTCCAACTAATACAAATGATTATATACCCCGCACTGTGCTATAAACCCTTTACAGTCATTATCTCATTTAATCTCACAGCAATGCTAAGATGTAGAGACTGTCATTTCTCTAATTTTTGCAGATGAGTGAACAGGTTTAGAGAGCTTGTGTCCCCTACCCACATCACAGACTGTTAGTGACTCTCTGATGAGGACCTGCCTTCCTTATGAGGCCCTGAGTTAGCTGTGGGCAAGGAGTGTCAGTTCCTTAACCTCGTACCTCTAAGCAGCAGGTGGATCTCCATAAAGTTGGTAGAATGATTATTGAATGAATGCTCTGGGTTTCATTTCCAGTTCATTCTACCCCATTTTCATTAGTTTGCCTCAAGCCAACACAAGGATTATCAAGGGATGACACTTGTTAACAAAACATTCTGTTTTCCCATGTTTCCAAATAGGAACAATGAAATAAGAAATAAAAAACTCCAAATAGTTGTCTACGTCTATAGCAGTTTGGAAATTTCAGAAATGTAAGAAGCCCTTGTCATTTCATTTAAAGTTCTTCGCTGACCGCTTTCATTAGGAGCACTCAGGTGTCAAGACTCAGGAGAGATTTATAAATACTGTCACAAGCCTTTGTCGAGATTCTACCACTCAAAAGTTCTTTCTCATGTCAAAAATTACCTAAATGGTGTCTTGGTGAAGTTGGCGTAAAGCTTTTAGGTTAACCCTTTTTTTCCCCCCCACTTGATAATTAGAATGGCCTTTTAACAAAATATGTATTTCATTTGCTTTGAAAATTCTTTCAAGTTCTTTATTCTCTCTCGGCCTCGGTTTTCTAGACCTCAAAGAAGAGGAATTAGTCACTAGCTCATTCATTCATTCTGTTATTTACAAAACATTTACTGAGCAGCAACTACATGTCAAGGAATGTGTTAGGCACCAGAAAGAGACTGATGCAGAAAGAATACATTACCTTTCTCCTTAAAGAACTTAGTGCCAGTGGATGGGACATACACAATGATGTCAGAATGCATAATAGGAGAAAATTGATTCATCCCAGGGTCAAGACCAAAAGATAGGTAAGGGGAAGAGTATTTCAGGGGGGAGCATTGGCTGTTCAAAGACTGTGGAGAGGGAACAAACTAGCATGCTTGAGGCTGGTGTGTCTGGAGCACAGAGAGTGAGGAGACTGTGGTCAGAGATGAGGTTGAATGAATTGGTAGAGGCCAGACCATGAGGACCTAGAGGCCTTGCTAAGGATTTTGATTTTCTACTGATAGTGATGGAAAGCCATGGAAGGGTTTTCAGAAGTGGGATACACTCTAAATACAGAGTGGAGAGTAGATCAGAGTGGAAGCAGGCAGTTAGCTTAGAGGCCATGCAACTGCGGTCCAGGGAAGCGATGGTGGTAACTTGGACTAAGATAGCAGTTGTGGGAATGGACACGTGGACAGATTCCGCTGGGACCAGCCACCGACTCTCATGTTCTCTGTCAGCACCTCACTCCATGCCCACGTCGTATGCTGATTGCATGCAAAGGCACAGAAGAAAATGCTTGGGGACAATTTCAATTCTAGATGGCAATTTAAAATATTATTTTATAATAAATAAAAGAGAACATGAAATAAAATGAAACGTTGATATGACATTTTAAAGCCCAAACAGAAGACTTCAAAGACATTTTCTGCTTGGGCCAAGATCCTTTGGGCTCTACCTCCTGGTTTCCCTGTGTGTGTGTGTGTGTGTGTGTGTGTGTGTGTGTGTGTGTGTCTGTGCATGTGTCATTTGCCTCTCAGAATAGAGGTGCTTCTATGAAATAACTTGAAAGATATTGTCTTGAGGTGTTACTATACCCTCCCCTCCAGGGTGGTTTCCCCACAGAGAGCATCTGTGAAATGTCCATGTTGCCACAGTGAGCAGCCAAAGAGGGGCATGTCCTGTTCATCTGTCTTTGCTTGCTGTTTTGTGTCAGCGTATGTACTAAGAGGCGGTGGGGCAGCTCACCCGTATTCTGACTGACAGATGCAATGTGCCCAGTCAGAGCCCAGTGTGTGAGCAGAGATTAGCCATCCAAATCCTATCTCAGCATCACTCCTCAGAACCGTCCTCCCACGCTCCCTCAGCCTTCCTTCCATATGACTGGACAGACCTTATCTTTGCAAGTCACATCATGCTTGGTGTGTAATGTGTTCTCGGGCTTTTTTTGTTTCTCTTTTTTCTTAGTGGAGAAAAAAAGAGATGATTTTTAAAAAGCATATTTTTGTCCAGTGCAGGAAAAAAATAATTTCTAGAAGCATATTTGGAAATGAGCTAGCTTCATTTTCCTTTTCCATAGGAAAAGACCCAATCAATAACCAAAAATGCTTCTGAGGCTTCCCATAGAAAATACTTCCCATTTTTGCATTTGGTAATATGATGATTAATTTTATATATCAACTTGGTGAGGCCATGGTACCCAGATATTTGGTCAAACAGCTCTGGGTGTTGGTATAAAGGTATTTTTTACATGAGATTAACATTTAGATCAGTAAACTTTAAGCAAAGCAGATTACCCTGTCTTTGGGCTGCTATAACAAAGTACCACACACTGGGTGGCTTATAAATAACAGGAAATTGTTTCTTCCAATTCTGGAGGCTGGAAGTCAGAGATCAGGGTGCTGGCATGGTCAGATTCTAGGGAGGGCACTTTTCTGAGTTGCAGACTGCCTTCTTCTCATTGTCTCCTCACATGGCAGAAAGAGGGCAAGAGAGCTCTCTGGGGTCCTTTTTATAAGGGCACTAATTTCATTCATGAGGGCTCCACCTTCGTGACCTAATTACCTCCCAAAGGCCCCACCTCCTAACACTGTCACGTTGGAGGTCAGGATTTCAACATATGAATTTTGGAAGGACTCAAAAGTTCAGACCATAACACCCTCCCTAACGCAGGTGGGCTTCACCCAATCAGTTGAAGACCTTAAAAAAAAAGGCTGATCACCCCTGAGGAAGACGGGATAGCAGACTGCCTTCAGACTCAAACTACAACATGACTCTTCCCTGGGTCTCCAGCCTGCTGGCATATCCTGCAGATTTGGGACTTGCAGTCTTTGTAATTGCATGAGCCAATTCCTAAAAATCTCTCTCTCTTGTTCTCTCTCTCTCTCTCTCTCACACACACACATACACACATACACACACCCCTACCAATAATGTTCTGTTTCTCTGGAGAACTCTGACTATACAGGTAAAAACAAGCATCTCAAATGACAATTAATGGTGCTATGTTGATAGTCTTTTGATTCTTCAAGGGATTTTCTGTAATCTATCATGATCCAGAAGTGGTTAATCCTTTGAAAGTAGTAAATTAATAAATCAGCTATTTCTAAGGTGGCAGAGGGCTCTAGGTGATGGTAATAAGAATAGCAGGCACGATTTTTGTTAACGGATGTGTAACAAAATTCTCCAGATTTCTGGCTCAGAATAGTTGCACAATAAATAATTATTGAATGAATGAACATCATGTACAATTTGCCAAGAGTATAAACTTTTATCAATAATACCAGCTTCTAGAAAGTACTGAACAAGTTAAGATGCTTTTCGTGTTTCCCTAACTGCTTTACAAGCTTCAGTATCTTGTTACTGCCCCCAGTACAGTGAGATCATGGGCAGAGCAGCTACTGACTGCAGTGTGGGTCAGTCAGTGAAAATCCTGGAGACAGCCATTGTTTACTTCCTACTGAGTCTTTACTGAGTAAGATTATTGTTGTGTTGCTGTCATAATTGCACTGAACTGTTATTTATAATCCTTTTTGCTTTCCTGGGAGGTGGGTTCTGATCATTGGAGAGCTTCTTGCTTGCTGAGGACCCAGGCATGAATATAAGTTTGGAAGATGTAGGACACTGTTCATTTGCCCAGTTTAAGACAGGGATATCCTGAGGGGAAAATCCAGGAAGGCAGAAGAAGTGAAGCAAGGCAGGGAGATTGGGCAAGGTGTCAGGCAAGAGAATGCAGAATGTCTAGTTGACAGAGCAGGTAGAGATTCTAGGAGAAAAGACAAGTCAGGTATTTATGAAGTTAAGCTCTATTGTGGAATATATGATGTAAAATACCGTTTTCCATAATAATCTTGAGTAAAATCTATATCAATCACTTGTACTTTTGATGAAGTGGATTCTACTGGGGACATATAAAGAAGTGCTGAGTTCTGCATTTTGCTACGGATGGGATTAAGACAGATGACCCTTGTGGATGCCTTGGCTAATGAACATCTGACCCGATGGCTTTCACATTAAAGGAGAGCTATGATCAAGTCAAATCTGTGTAGAAAGAAAAAGTAAAATGAAAATTGTTTGGCTTAACTTTCTTTTCCTTTTTGGCAAATACAAAAGACAGCAATTATAGTTATGAACTTTACTAGTGTAATTAAAAGTAGTGGTTTGCTCTTGAAAAGTGATATCTCACATAGAAACATATTTGGTCTTTTAATCAACAAAGACCACCTTAAGTATGTTACATGTTAGTTGATACAGTGTTGAAAAACATTTTCAGATGCCTGGTCAAAGCTAACGCTGAATTCAAGTTCCTCCTCTTGGGCAAGTTGTCTACCTCTGAGGTACAATCTTACTTTCCATTGGCTCCAACCTATCAGGTGACCCGTGAATTTCCTGAAATGATTTTCTTATATGAGAGAAATCGTAGCTCTCATGGGAAGAGCACAGTGCACTTAAAGCCCTTTAATTTACTTGTTCTTTTGTAAACAAATGTATCATCTAGCTAAGGATAGCATTTTACCCAATGCCCTTTTCTCTTGACCTGAGGAGCAGACTTAAACCTAAGTTGTCTCCGGGATGTCTACTGGAGTTAAGTTCCACTAATATCAGCTAAGCCCAGCAGACTCACAACCCAATCTACAAGCCAGAGTGTAAAAAAGAGAATGTTTATTGTCATAAAACACTGTGAGTGGGGGTTGCTTGTTACTCAACATTGCCGTAGAAAATCTGACTAATACACCTGGCTTAAGTGGGGTTTTAAAAAAGTATATCTTAATATCTGGTAGCGATAGCCCCTTTTCTTTGCTCCCCCCCAAATTTGTTATTTTTGTACTTTTATTTTAACATTCTCATTTTTGAATCAGTTTGTCAAGTTCCCCCATCCCCACTCATCCATAAAAAATCTTGCTGGAGTTTTGATTGCAAATTTTTTGTATGCATTGAACAATTTGAGAAATTTACTTTAAAAAGTGTGAAGTCATTCTATACATGAAAATGATTTATTCTCCAATTTATTAAGTTCTTTTTATCCCTTAATAGAGTTAAAAATTGCCCTGATCAAGGTCAGATGTATTTCTGTATCAGTGGTTCTCAAGTGTGGTCCAGAACTCTTACGGGACCCTGATACTCTTTTGGGGAAAGTGTAAGATCAAAATGATTTTCATAATTATGTTAAGAAATTATTTATTTTTTTCAGCCTCAGTTTCCAGAAGTTAAATGACATGTGATATAATAGATTGAATGCAGAAGCAGATATGACAATTAGCTAAACATTAGAGATTTGCAAAAACAAAACAATGCCATTCTTTTCATTAATTTTTTTCGAAAAGTACAGTTATTTTTCATTAAGTAATGCTATTTATGTTATATGTAATGGATTTATGATGATTTTTAAATTAATATAATTTAAATTTATCAATCTTAATATTGGGGTCCTCAATAATTGTCAAGTGTGTAAAGGTGTCCTAATATAAAAAAATTGGAAAATCTCTGTCCTAGATTATAGTTTTGCTGCTACTGTAAGTAATATTTTATCTTCTTTTACATTTGCTAGTCAGTTAGTGCTGTTGGTATTTTTTCAAATAAACTTTTTGTTTTAGAATAGTTTTAGATTTCCAGAAAAGTTGAGATAGTACAGACATAGTACACCCAGTTTCCCCTATCATTAGCATCTTACATTAGTATGACTTATTTCTTACAACTAATACACTGATATTACTACATTACTGTTGTCCCTTGGTATCTGAGGGGGGACTGGTTTCAGGACCCTCTGCAGAAACCAAAATCCACAGATGCTCTAGTCTCTTAGTCGGCTCTCCATATTTGTGGGTTTCACATCTGTGGATATGGAGAGCTGACTATATTATTAACTAAAGTCCATACTTTATTCAGATCTCCTTGGTTTTTACCCAATGCCCTTTTCTGTTCCAGGATCCCTTCCAGGACACCACAATACTTAACAATGATGCCTCCTTAGGCTCCTCTTGACTGTGACAATTTCTCAGACTCCTTTTTTTTTTGGCTGAGGAAGAGTCACCCTGAGCTAACATCTGTTGCCAATCTTCCTCTTTTTGCTTGAGGAAGATTAGCCCTGAGCTAACATCTGTGCCAGTCTTCCTCTATTATGTGTGTGCGTGGCCGCCACAGCATGGCTGCCGATGAGCGGTGTAGGTCCATGCCCCAGAACCAAACCTGGGCTACCTAAGCAGAGAGCACTGAACTTAACCACTAAGCCACAGGGCTGGCCCTGTCAGACTCCTTGTTTTTGATAACTGTGACCACTTTGAAGACTATTGGTCATGCATTTTGTAAACTGTCCCTCAATTAGGGTTTGTGTGATGTTTTTCTCATGATTAGACTGGAGTTGTAGGTTTTTGGGAGGAACAAAAGGGGCTATCCCTACCAGATATTAAGATATATTTTTTTAAAACCCCACTTTAGCCATGTGTATTAGGTTTTCTGTGACAGTGTTGGATAACAGACGTCAAGTCCCATTCTCATAGCATCATATCAAGAGTAGACTCTATCAACATGACTTATGCGTGTTGATGCTAACCTTGTTCACTCGGCTGAGTAGTTTTGTCAGGTTTCTCCACTGTAAAGTTATTCTTTTTATTCCTCTTTCCATACTGTGTTCTTTGGAAGGAAGTCACCATAAGCCACCCACACGTAAGAGATGGGAATCATGCCCACCTCTTTGAAGGATGAGTACTGCTTGTATGTTTTTGGTGGTATAAGTTATTGATGTTTTGGTTGATTTTGTATCCAGCAACTTCCTTGAACTTTACTAGTTCTAATAGTTTTTTGCCTTCCTTGAGTTTTTACTGTAAATCATTATATCATCTAATTATGAAAATTTTGTCTTTTCTCTTTCAGTCTTTATATCCAATTTTTAAAATTTTTGTGTTGGAAAGGACCTTCAGGACTGTATTGGTCAGCTTCCATTAGGTTATGATATGATAAGAGACATTCCCAAATCTCAGAGGTTTACAAAATCCAAGGCTTATTTCTTGATCATATTTACCCGTCAGTAGTAGGTTGGTTGAGGTTGGCTCCAGCTCTTCTGGGATCCAGGTAGAAGAAGAAGCTCCTATCTGAGAAATGGCCTTCCTACGGCAGAGGGAAAAGAGCAGTGGCAGACCCATGTAGTACTTCTTATTGGATGTGGCAAGGCCAAATATGATAACAATGGGGTGGGAAGTCCACTCTGCTAAGTGGAGGGTCCCGGGGAAGAGCTCTCTAGAGATGGGCCTGGTAGAGAGGACAGGGAATAATTAGGAAGGATATTATATTGTAATCTTCCACAAACACTCAGAAGAAGAAGAATGATGAGAATAATCATGCTTGTCTTTTCCAACATTAACAGAAGGGAGTGAAAAGTTTTTTCATTAAGTCTAACGCTTGCTATAGGTTTTTTAGTAAATAGCTTCTTATTATGTTACAGAAGTTCCCTCCTATTTGTAGTTTTAACTTTTTAAAAAATATTGGCTTGGTCTTGAAATTCATTAAAAGTTTTTTTTCCCAATATCTACTGAGGTTAACATGTAATTTTTCTTCATTAGTCCATTAACATGAATTAAATGGATTTTAAAAATGTCTGTCTATCTTGCATTTTTGGGAAAAAAACCCTACTTGATCATGATACATTTAAAAAATTCTATTAGATTTAGCTAATATATTATTTCAGATTTTTGCATCTATTTTATTAAATGAAATTAGCCTATAATTTTACTCTTCTTGTCCTTACCTAATTTTTGGTATAAATTTATACTCTCATAAAATAAATTGGGCTGCTTTCCTTGTTTTTCTGAGTTCTGGAACAATTTATCTAATATCAGGTTTATTGGGTCCTTTAGTTTGGCATACAACTATCTGAGACCAGGACTTTATTCTGGAGGAGAGGGAAAAGATCTTATGCATACAATTTCAATATCCTTAATAGGTTGATGCATTCAAGTTTTCTATTACTTCTTGTGTCAATATTGGCTTTTTAATTTTTTCCCAAAAATTAATGTGTTTAATATAGGTTTCAAAATTATTTGCATATGATATTCATGATATTATTTTATAGTTTAAAAGATATCTGTTATATCCTTTTTTCCTAATTCAATCAACTTGTTTTTTTTCCTGTTTGTCAGATTTTTCAATAAAATAATTATCCCTGAAGCTTCTAGATGAATTACCCACAGAAACAAGATTCTTCTTTTTGGATTATCAGCCACAGGAAAATGGAGATGTTGGGGCCGGTCTGATGGTGTAGTGGTTAAGATCGTGCATTCCACTTTGGTGGCCTGGGGTTCATGGGTTAGGATTCCAGACGTGGACCTACACACCGCTCATCAAGCCATACTGTGGCAGTGTCCCACATACAAAAAAAAACTAGAGGAAGGTTGGCACAGATGTTAGCTCAGGGCCGATCTTCCTCACCAGAAAATTAAAAAAAAATGGAGATGTAAGAGATGCCAGTAAAAATATAGATATGGGATTTAAGGATTGAAATTCAACTGAACTTAGGTAAAGCATTTACTATAAATTTTTAAAATAAACTATAGATGGGAAAAAAAGAGTGATCTGTTTTCTCCAAAGATCATCTCTTTTCTCACAAAATAAAACTCTAACAAGTGCTAAATGGAATGAAGCCGTTAAGATAGAACCAAGCAGTTACGATATCAGGAGGGGAGAGAGTGCAATTCTGGCATATCAGCTAGGACTTTGGAAGCTAAAGGAAACCAATTTCAAATGGAGCATAAAGTGTTTGCCTAGATTGAAGGCATAGCAGCTGGAAACTTCTGTTTCTCAAATTTTAACAAGCTGTAGTTCTGTTTTTTTCTGGCAGCAAATGTTAACCCTTGAGAAGGATTCATTTATTCAGTACATATGAAAATATGGTTTAAAACAAGCACACACACACACAGACACACACACACAGACGCACATACCCACAGATATACAAGAAAAACAAACATCTTTTTCTATGCCAGAATGAACCAATGTACGATAAATCAGGTTCCAAATCAGCCATGATGAGAAAGGGTAGAAATAAGGAATGACCTACAGGAAGAGTTATAGCTCTGTAGGCTGAGAAATGCAGAGACCTAACTTGAGACTGCTAAGGGAAAGAGAAAAAAATTATTAAACCCTTCATATATACCAGCTGTTATACATATTTAATACTCACTACAACTTAGGGAGGAAGGTATTTTGTTCTCAGTTTAAAGATGAGCCTCAGTCTAAAGATGAATCCAAGATTAACCATCTCACATGTGAAGAACACAGGAACATCTGATTCCAGACAGTCGAGAATATGTTTCAGAGCACAGACATTGCAGCTACACTCTCTAAGTTTGAATCCAGCTCTGCCATTTGACAGCTGTGTGGCCTTGGATATATTACTTAACCTCTTTGTGTCTCAAATTCCTTACCTGTAAATAGGATTACTGTACCTACCTCCTGGGGTTCTTGTGAGGATTAAATGAATGAAAAGGTAATAAAGCACTTAGAATGGTTTCTGGCCCTGTGTAAGCCCTCAGTCATATCTTATCATGAGTCTGGAAAGGAGAGATGAACTGGGAAGGTAGGGGAGGGCATTGGGATGCTCTGGGAGGATTTTTCTTGACCCTAGACAGCTCATTAAATACTCACCATGGGGATGTAAAAAGTATCATTTCTTTCTGCTTTCCCTTCTTGGACTTGAACTTTCTAGTTCAAATAGCCAGTATCCGGAGACATTCCGCAAATGGGTCCGTCTGAAACTGCAGATATATTAATGCTGCCTCAGACCCATGAAATAGTCAAGTAAGAGACAAGGGTTCTCTTCTTCCCTTTCCTGTCCCCCCTCCCTTCCACCTTTGTCTCCTCCACTTTCTCCTCCTCTTCTCTTTCTTCTTCTTTTCCCCAGTTTCTGGTTTCTTAAAGTAATTTAATTATCCTATTCTCATACCACCTCCTTATTCTTACCTCTTAGACCTTTAGACACAGCATCCTGTATATTAATAAACTTGACAGATTTTCAGTCATGAAATTAAGAATTAAAAAATCAGACCTTTCATTCCACAGATGAGAACATATGCCAGGAGAGTTGAAGGATGTGCTGAAGATTTCAGAGTTGGTGATGGAGCCACAATTACATGTTAGGTCGTGTCCTCTAGCAAGTGGCATGCTCTCCATTATAGTAGAGTATGGCCAACGTTTGATGCTGTGTTTGTTTTTTAAATAACTATTAAAAGCAATCATTATGTCCATTAAAATTTTATTTATAGTTTTAATTATATAGTATATTATGTACACACAATGTATTCTTATTCTTCTGTCATTACCTTTTTTTTGAACCTTAATGACTGTAAGTGAAAAAGAGGGCCATGTTCTTTCCCTTATCAAAGGAAACTTGGGCAAAGGCTTCCCAGTGTCTCCCAGTGGGTCACTGGTGGATCTAGGCTGGTTGAAGTCTAGCTCCCAGATGGTCTGATACTGAGTCACACCAGCATAGAAAGAATGACTAATCTCCTAGCAACTAAACGACATCAGGTGTTGAAGATGTGGGGAGAAAAACAACCTGTGTTAAAAATACTCTCCTACTCAGTCTCTGTAGGGAACACAAAGGTAGCACAAAAATAAACTGGAACAAATGAGCAAACTAGACTTTATGTGTGAATATAATGAACTGGTGATTTACTGGAAGCAGAGAGCCTAGCAAAGTACTGAGACGAAGGCATGCTTGGGTGACAGTTAAGAGACAGAGAAAGGCAGGTCACACACTTGTCAGGAGGCCTGAGCCCTCCTTCTCTCCATGGCTCTAATTAGCTGGGTGTCCTATGGACCTAAGTTACTTACCTTTCTCAGTTTTCTCCTGTGCATAAGGAAGAATTCATACTCACTGGTCTCTACATTCTTTTTAGAGAAAGAGACTTTCAAATATTCAAAGTCTACAATTCTGTCTAGTCTTCATCTTGCACTATTTCTTATGAGTCTATTTTCTGTAGAAGAAAGAACCCCATTTACAGTCTCTGTACCAGGTGTCAGAGGTAGTGAGTTAGAAAATAAGGATGCTCTGTATTGGAAATGTACTAAAGGAAATCAAGTGTTCAAAACAGTTTCTCATGAGGGGCAGTTCAACCTAATGGTTGGGTGCACAGACCTCAGAGGATCATCACTGATGAGCTGCATGATCTTTATTAAGGTGTGAAATCACTTGTGGGCCTCAATTTTCTCAATGGGGCTGTTGTGGGGAAGAAATGGTTTACCCCAGTGCCTGGTACATAGAAAGCACTCAGTGTCCCTGTTCCCTTACTTAGTCTAAATATGTTCAATGGAGCAGATTGCTGAAGTGTCTCCTTTAAGGTCAACACAGTTATGATGCTAGAGAACTGGAAATAACACAGTCACAGTCAACGGTTTGTCCGAAGAGACTGTGTTTCTCTTCCTGCCCGTGTTTATTCCATGGCACTGTCAAAGTCATGCTTAATTCAGTCGTCCTGTTTCCATACCACCTCCTTATTCTCACCTCTTAGATCTTTAGACAGTGCATTCTGTATATTAATAAACTTGACAGATGTACAATCATGAAATTAAAGAGTCCACACCTTTCATTTCATAGGTGAGAAAATGTACCAGGAGAGTTAAATGACGTGCCCAACATTACAGAGCTGGTGATGGAGATAAAATTACGTTGTTAGGAAGTGTCCTCCAGCAGTTAGAGTGGCTGTTGGTTATAGCGCAGTGTGGCCAATATTCAGTGCTGTGGTTATTTTTGAAATGATTATTTTGAAATAATTATCAAAAGTTATCAGCATCGTGGAAACAAACCAGACCATTTAAAACGCATCCTGGAAATGTGGTAGTTGCAGCATTTGAGTGGGGATTGACAGGCCCTGGATGACTGATCCTCCAATGGTTGTGTCCTTGCTCTTATTCATCAGGGTCATAGCAATCCAGCCTCGCTGCCATCCTCCTAGAGCTTCCATTTTCTTAACATTTTTTGAGCCCTAGTCACAGTTCTCAGCGCTTTACTTTCTCTGCCTTATTTTCTCCTCATAAAAATCCAGTGAAATAGGCATTATTGTTTCCATTTTACAGATGAGCAAACTGAGGCTCAAAGAGAGTATCTTGCTGGAGTCACCCAAGTGGTAGGCGACAGACCCAGGATCATAGCGAGTGGGGCTCTCCTCTCTCATTGCACTTTCCTGTTCTCTCTCTGATTGTCTATGGCTGCCTGTTTGGCACCATCACAGAAGGAAATGCAGAGTGGATTCAGTCTCACCACTAGTGAAAATTGCATCCAATCATTGTATCTTCTCAAGGACAACAATTTTAAAGTGGCTTGTCTATCTGGTTCTTGTAGTTAAGCTATTGTACTTAAGGCCTGGCAACAACTGATGGCCAACTTTGAGGGCAAACAACACGTGTGGGTGCTGAATCCTCAAATAGAGGGGAGCCCTCCCAATGCCTTGCTTCACAGGGGAGGCCTCATGGTTGGCAAAAAGTTATACGGTTGTTTCGTGACACATAACAAGGTACAGTCTGGCTATTTTAGAGCTGAGAAAAAACCAAATAAACATTTCTAGGATTACTGCTTTGTCCCTGGCAGAGCAAATAATACAACTTACATTGCTAGGTTCTTGTTTTTGTCATCTATTTCATAATTCTTTCCTACCTTGCTCTGGGAAACTGTCAAAATTATCTCACTCTGATATTGCCATAACTGAAGAATGGTAATAAATTCAATTTTGATAAAGTGAGTATGGGTTACAATTCCTTTTATTTAGCAATCTGACATGTTTTGGATTTTTTTTTCATTTTTAAAATCCAGATGTTGTGAAATTATTAAGAACAGAAAACCAATAATCAAAATCTAATCTGAGGATTTCTGCAGTTTTTTACAGCTCTGTTGAAAGTTTTTCTTTTACTCCTTTTTTCCCTTCTTTCCTTCCCTTCCTCTCCCCCTCCCTTCCTCCCTTCCTCCCTTCCTTCCTCCCTCCCTCCCTTCCTTTCTATCTCCTCTCTCTTCATTCTCTTTCCCCTACTTCCCCATCTGGTAGAAATGCTCTCCGTTCCCTCTGTGTCTGGTGACTTCCTACTGATCCTCTAAAACCCACCTTAAGTGTGACCTCTTGGCCTTACCCTTCTCTATTCCCAGAGTGAATAGTTGCTTTTCTATGTTTGCAGAGTACTTAGATCACATTTCTAGCAGAGTGCCCACCATGTTGTATTATAAACATTTCCTGTCAAATGCTAATGGATTACATGGCTCCCATGTTCAAAATCCTTTAGGGACCAGTCATTAATTTCAGAATAAATTCCAAAATCTGTAGTCTGAAATCCAGAATCCTTTGCGGCACAAACCCGGAGAACCTCTTGTTTCATATTTTACCATTGACACTTGCGTCCTGAGTTCGAGACATAAAGCCGGAATGTTGAAAAGGGCTATGTTGCTCATGTCTACATCTCTAGCTCATTCCTTCCTCAACGCCTTGAGTACCTCCCGTCCTCTACCTTTTGCCAGTTCAGATGTCACCACTCCTAGGAGCCCTTTCTTGAGCCCACCTGGCTCCCAAGGTGTGCCTTCCGTGCCCTTCCATGACCCTCCTGGTGCCATAACCACAGTGCTGTGCACACTGCACTAGACCATGACATCTGGGAAGGTCTGGGTCTTCTGTCTATATATCTCTAACACCCAGCAGAGTGCCAGGCACTTTTTAGGTGCTCAATAAATCCTAGTTGAGTTTAACAAATTAAGACCAGACATTGCTAATGGTGATGCTGATAGAATCTTTGTATGAATATTAAAAACTGATTTATAAACTTGTAATAAGATAACAGAAAAATAACCTGTAGGCAGGAGATGTTAATGGAACAGACTGATTCCAAAAACCATGATTATGACCATTACTATTGTTATTATTTTTATTCTTCTGAGTTTTGGAGGATGAAACACAATACGAGTGTGCCCCTGTTCAGTGCGGTTGGCTGGGAGCTTCCTCCGAGTACAGCCCAGGTTCCCCTTTCAAACAAAGCTGCAGCCACACTTCACCTCTGCTTTGCCTCGTCATTTGTCCACTTAGACCATTTATTTGCTTCCACTGACCAGTTCCCTCTCAACTCTGATTTTTTATTTGACCTCGGCAGGTGTAATATAATATTTTGAGGTAGTGTCTGATTGTTTTGAACTTCATTTTGCAGGTTACAGAACTAACAGAGACCCTTAAAATACCACAAAGATGATGAAGACAAAAAGTAAACACCTCTAAAGTTGTCGTCAGAAGTCATTTCCCTTCTCGTTTCTGGTTACTCTCTCTCTTAATTCCTGGCAGCCCCGCAATCCTAGAGCTCCGGTCGCCAGCACCAAATGGTAATTTATCATCTTTCTTGGCAGGCTTCCTGCTTCATCCTGCACCTGCCTTCTTGAAAGAAAACAAGACATCAGATACTTAGTCAAATAATGGAATAGCTGATCAACTAGGTCTCCGCACAATAGTGAGCTACCCATGATAAAAGAACAACTTTTTCATGCATTATATGTGACATATGCATCCTTTCTCTTAAGATTTATGAACGCATGACTATTAGTATTGTTAATATAATCAAACCTTTTACAGCCTTACTCTGAAGCTTAAACTTATTATCAATTGGCTGCTGGAGGGGAGTCAATCAATTTCATAAATGCTTAAACACCTGCACTCTCTTTGAATCAGAAATAAAAATCAATACCAAGTCCTCATTTTTCTTCAAGTACAATACAACCAAATCTTGCTTACAAGTTCAGGAGGACTTGCAACTCAGACAGCCACACTTAAAAGACGTCATGAGCTTGATCCTGAGTGGTGGTTTGTTGTTGTTGTTTTTTTTTTTAAATCACTCTTCCTTTTTTTATTCCTGAATTCTAATGGAAGAGCAGACCACTAAGGAAAAAAAAAATGAAACAGCCTCCGCTAATACTATTTAGAATTAAGCCCCTAGTTTGTGAAGTGTGTGTGTGTGTGTTTTGCAACAAACATTTATTACATGCCTATTAACTAGGCATGATACCAGTCCTTGAATATACAAGCGTGACTGAGACAGGGGCTCTGCCTTCAGGATGCTCTAATCTATGAGTAGGTGAAGGCATATAAACAACTTGCTCTAAATGTTACATAAATCAGAATAATTTAATTGCTGAACATAGGGAAAAAGAAAAGAAGGAAAGAAAGCAAAGGAAAGGAAAGAAAAAGAATAAAAAATAAAATTAAAAAAGGATAGTTTATTAGATGCTATTTCTAAGACTAGTGCAGACTAGAACCTCCAATTCTGCGGTCACATTGAATTTTTGTAATATGTGGTGAAAAAAACAGAGGGAGGTGTAAATATACTTAAAGTGCTATTAATTCCTTTTTTGTTGTCTGTTTACCTTCTTTGTTATTTTGGAAAGATTTTTCGAAATGCAGAAAAGCAGAGTCTCATAGAGGAAGAACTATTTACTCATCACAAAGAATTAACTAAAGTTCACCTTTTGCTCCTTTTGCTTTGCATTTTATTTAAATAAAAGAAATGGAATGTGTCAGACAAACTCGAAGTCACCTTTGTCCCCTTTTCCCATCCCACTCCTCACCCTTCCTCCTCTTCTCGGGGTGAGCCCTTCCTGAATGTGGTGTGCATCCTTCTAGTTCATGCGTTTATAAGTCTACCCCACTTGCTCACTCCTCACCTCTGTCATCTGTAAAGTCAAATCATTAAAACTAGTTGTCTTTCCTATCCCATGGGGCTTCTTTGAGCATCAATTAAGATCCTGATGTGAAAGTGCTCTGTAAACTGTAAATTACTATTGAAATGTTATTATTTTTTAATCATTCTTATTCTATTTATAAACAATTGTGATACTGCTTATGTGCTTATAATTTGCATAAATTCACACACACACCCCTACACACACATTACGACTGCCTTTTTTTCCCTCAATACTGGGCTTTGATATCTACCCATGTTAATGTGTATTACTAGAACAGTGCCAGGCCCACAGTGGGCACTCAATCAATGTTTGTTGAATGCTTGGTGTCTCTCTTTCCATTAGATGCTCAGCAATTTGAGGACAAGTTCTGTTTTCATTGCTGCTGATCCCTCACTACCTAGCACAGTGTTGATGAATTGACTGGAACCAGAGAAACTCAATGCCTAGAATGACAGCAATTCCTGGAATCGATGGCATTTTATCTGAGAGTGGAGGGACAGGCAGGATTTCCACAAGCAAGTGCAGGATGGACGAGCACTGCAGGCTGGGGCGTAAAAGTGAGAAAAAGCTAGTGATGCTGAAAACAGGCACAATTTGCTTCTAGTCTGCTCTTTGCCTGCTTCCTCCTGGATTTGGATTTGAAGGTGTTCCTAATTAGCATATATTTTTTTAACAGTAATACTTTCTTTGGAGTCAAGTTGCAAAGCAAAATGGCTGCCAGGGGTTAGAATAATCACTGTCTGACCTTTCTTGGAATTTTCCTCAGATACCCTAGAAGGTTATTTTTCCACTTTTTACACCTGGTGTGCTGTTTGATAGTGTGACACCTGGTGACTGGAATTTTCTAGCTCTCCACCTGCTCACAAATATGTTATTTCTTTCATCTAAAAATACTCTCCTTTTTTTTTTAAACATGTAGAATAGAAAAGAACCAAATTAAAAAGTTTAAATAGTCAAATTAAGCAAGAAACAGTCAAGATTAACTGGGCTCCATCTGACTACCATTTTCGCACACCCTTAGATCTACAGAGGAAATGGAAGAGATAGCTTGCACTTTTGCATATGCTTATCTTGACGGAGTTGACACTCCTATGCTTGGCTTTTTGTTATTTCTTTTAATTTCTTCAGAATTTAAAAACCACAAAGGGATACAAATATAGCTACTTTAACTGTAGCAAAAAAATCTTGCCAAAGGGGCTGATCAGACTAGATAATCTAATAGAAGTTGTCCATGCCTGACTTCTCTGGTAACGCAGTGCATGCACATTCTCCTAAATGATGGCCATCAGCTGGATGGTCCAGGGCTGGGCGACCTGCCTTATGACATAAAGATGCAGACAGAAATACAACCAATCCTGCTGATTTTGTTTTATGGAATTTCCTCCTTCTATTTGGATATCTAGTTTTCAGAACTTTGGTATCATTTCCAAAGAAAAATATACTTTTTGATTTAATTATCAGGATTAGATCTTAAAGATAACTCTTCAATAATACTCTGGTTTAATGCCTTCAGAAGCTTTTTGTAGAAGTTAACAGAAGGAAGACAGTGCCGCTCCTCAAAAAGTCATCACGGATGATGTTGATAAACTTGTCTGGGCAAAGATCACGTTCTTTGCTTGCAAGGTGGGAACATTACACCTTGAGAGGGGTCTTCCCACCAAACATCAGTGAGAGAATATCTGTCCAAGATGATCAAGGGTAGCCTTGGTCAACAGACCTCCCAAGGCAAGATGTTCAGGCATGGCGGTGAATAGAGTTGTTGCGACAGCATGTGTCCAAAAAAGTCAAAAGAAAGAAATAAATCAGTCTAAGATATTTCAAAGGGGGATTGTGGGCAGTGTGAATGGACTGTATTTCTTCTGCCAGATGCTAGCTCCTGCCTTCTCCCCCTACCATTTCCCAGGTCCCCAACCCCACATGAGTCTCAGTTTCTACACACCCATAGAACAACTCCTGCTAATGTCATTATGTTTAGTGTCTTGACTTTGTCATCTGTAAAGTGACATCGGTAAAAATAATCCTCTTTCCTACTCCTTGGGGCTTTTTTGAGCATCAAATAAGATACTGAATGTGAAACTACTTTGTTAATTTAAAATTACTATTGAAATAATATTTGCTATTATTTTATTATATAATTCTAAGTCTATTAGAATAGAACAGAATGAAATAGACTCAAAATATGTAAGGCACTTATCTGCCCCTTTGGCAGAAAGTAAACAGGGCAGGGGCATAATCAGTCTTGTCTATTGTTGCATCCCTGCACCTCGTGTAGTGCCTCATGCATAGAAAGCACTGGATAAATACTTGCTGAAAGAAACCAAGGGCTGCAAAGAATGAGTGACATTGTTGTTTGGGACCATTTCCATAGGCAGCCAGATAAAGATGGGAGGGGAGGAGAAACCACAAGAGATGAAAATAATCATCCAACCAACTGAAAGCACCATATGATCAGAGTGTGCTTTAGCGTTAGACTTTAATTTTGGAGTTATAAATAAACATAATTATTTTTTAGCTCTTAAGTCCACCTGTTTTCTATTCTTCTATGGAACAGACCCTACAAATTCCAGTCTTTAAGTAAACTAGTCAAACCAAAACACCAAATGACATACTAAGTTGTGGATTGTTGAATGGGATATGTCAGGCTGCAGGAATTTACAGGAAAGTGTGGTGTGGCATTAAAATCTATTAGTCAGTCAGCTAATAAATACGTATAGAGGGCCAACTGTGTGCCTGGACTGTGCTGGGAACTGCACGTGCCAAGGTCCATAGACTCTTCCTTTGGCTCATCAGAAGTTGTCCTCCTTGGATGGTGGCTCATTTCCTTTCTTAATCCTCTGGGACACAGTAGTCAAATGGGCAGTCCACTCTGAATTAAACCCTTCATCTAACCATTTCAGCAGTATCTATGGAAAACATTTGTTTCATTTTACAATGGATACCAGTGATAGAATTCATTTTACAGCTGCCGTGCTGCAGCACATCTATGACCTAAAACCAGACGACCCTTTCAAGCGTGGGTTTATTCTGGGTATACGTTTCAGAAACATCTTTGCTGTCTCAGATTGGAAATTAACAATGCAGAACATTAAATAAATAAATTTCCAAGACAGAGTATGTTCTGATGGCATGAACTTCACAAGAACTATTTTTTTTATGGAGGGGGAGGACAATGTTTTCCGAGTCATAGTGAAAAACACAGAGGACACGCAGCCCAGCCTCAGGCCCAGTGGTAGGGGATGAGAGAGAACAGAGCCCCCTCTAACACAGAACGGCCCTGGGAGACAGGTTTCAGTTAAAGAACAAAAGTGAAGGGGATGTTCAAAGAAGAGGTTGACCTTGTAGGATTATCTTGCTGCTGACCAAGCAGCCTTCCCCAGGCTGTAGTGGAAGGGTTTGGAGTCGTGAAGTCATGCAAACTCTTGCAAAATTTCCTCCTCTTCTCTAAAATAAGTGTGTTGAACTAGTAACCCCCAAGGCTCCTTTGAACTGTACAATTCTACGGTCTTATTCTTTGTAATTCTGTGAAAAAATGGTTTCAAGAGAAATATACTATTAACGTGTTCCTGGCAAATAGTTCAGACTCAATAAATATTTGTTGAATGAGGGAAAAAATGAAAGTTATAAAATTTGGTATCTAGAGTAGAGTTAAATCTTTAAAAAATTAATTAAACCAATTTAATTCCACTCAAAGAATAATTTACTGTATGCCTCCTCTGGGTAATAATCTATGTTAAGCTTTATGGAAGACAGAAATATGAACAGAGAGGCTCTGCAGAACTTCTGCATGAAGAATCATGTATGAATTTTGATGGGGGAAATTTACAAATAAATAGGAACTGTAACAATTACTCTTAAGGCGATTGTCATACTCTAAAGGTGAATATCATAGAGACAGAGTGTGTGGACCCTGGTGAAATAGCTCAAATAAAATCGTAAGAAAATTTTAAAGGTGTAAATGATACAACTTAGAAATGTTGTAGGAAAGAATTACGTTCAAATTAAGTGCAACACTTAAATTTCTGGAAGGAAAATATCAGAAGAAAGAATATTCTATTTTTAGGAAAACTATCCTCAGTTTTGAGGTGATAGTTCAGGGGATCTCTAAGAAGGACATGAAAACGACCTGAGTTTGGCACTATTCCTGAGACTGAAGATATGCCTTCACATTCACCACCATATTAAGGTGGCAAAACTCACCTGAACTTCTTGGAAATGGTTTCTGAAAAAAACAAGCAAAAATGGATATGCATTTGCATGGTCTGCCTAATTGCTGGTTTCATATTTTGGCAAGGCTCTGAAGATGTCTATCCACACTTAGTGAGGACCACGTGATATTCAGCAAATTAATCTCCTGGGTATTTTTATTTGGGCTTTTGTGGTTTATTATTATTATTCATTTTTAATTTGCTAGGTCACCTTGTGCTCTCTGCCACTGGTTAGCATATCCTAATTTTCCCAAGGAACACTTGAGTACAAAACCATTTACTTAAGACAGCCTTAATGCCCATGACTTAGGAGGTGCTCTCAGAAGCCAGGAGAGCAGAACTAATATACAAAGCGTGGTGTATCTGGTTGCCTGGGCAAGTCGACTTGCCTTGCATATGTGAAGATATTAAATTCCTATCCAGTTAATTAAAAGAGCTTCTTCATGTGTCAACGCAAGAACTAGTCCATAAACAAGGCATTAGGAGTTTACTCTTGTTTCAGGAAACAGCATCCTCTCCAAGTTTCTCACACTTTTTAAATGTGTTTGTTCTTTAGAAGTGCCTACTTGTCGTGTCAGCCAACCAAAAATTTAATTAACAAAAAAAGTTGATTTAGTTGTATGAAGATGTTTTTGGGAGAGATAACTGGTTGGTTTTAATTAATTCAGATTAAATTATTTGTTTTTTACTCTGATTTTAAGGCTGAAAATGTACCAGTTCAATTTCAAACAGAGTGATGACAATATTTTATAGACAGGCTATGAAGAAGTAACTAAGAGACCAGGCACTGCTAGTTAACACGCACAGATATAAGTCCTGGCTGCATTACTTATTATCTAATTGACCTTGCCCTTGGGAAAGTTATTTAATTTTCCTAACCTCAATATGCCAACCATAAAATGAGGGTAATAATTGCACCTTCCTCAGAAGATTGTTTTCAGCATTAACTCCTATAATTTACATAAAGTGTTCAGTATAGTGTCTGGATCATGATAAAGGCTCTAACAGCTATTATTATTACTCTTGGCTGTGAGACAGACGGATACCTGAGAATTTTTGAAACAATTTTGTGATTATTGCATTTTATCCTCAAATGAGAAAAGGAGGGTAGAGGCACTCACAATGAGCCACTGACAAAAGACAACACTGCAATTAACATCTCCTGCCTTCTATGCCAAAGTTTTTCCATTCTACCTTAACGGATAGTATTAAAAAAGCCTGCATGAAAACTGAACATCCTGAAATTTAAAGTTATTTTATGTATAACAAAGTAAGACAACAAATTGACTCCAGGAGAGTCCAATGCCAATAATCCAATTCCACTTCAGAATCTTAGAGAGTGAAATGTGAGCCCTGACAAAATACTAGATTCCAGACTCTAAAACAGAATCAATTAAAACAAGGATGACTCAAGGTTCAAATTTTCATTTACGTGTTTCTGTTTCTGGATTCTTTGACCTATTCAATTGGTCTGTTAATCTATCCTGATACCAAAACCACACTATCTTAATTGCTACAACTATCTAATGAATCTTGATGTCTGGTAGAGTGAAGACACCATCTTGTTTTTCAAAATTGCTTGGCCATTTGATCTCTCATGAATTTTAGGATCAGCTTATTGTAGGGTTTGAATTGAAATTATGTCAAATTTATAGATTAATTTGAGGAGACGATATATTTATGACGTTGAATCTTCCCATCCATGAATGCAGTATAACTCTCCTTTAATTTCAATCATTTAGTGTCTTTGAATACAGTTTTATGATTTTCTTCTCCATTAAAGTCTTGCACATCTTCACTTCTGTTTGTTCCTAAGTATCTTATAGGTTTTGACACTATTTTCAAAGGTACTTTGAAAAAATACATATTCTGATTGTTTTTGTTGATATATGGAAACATATTTTTTGTGCATTGATCTTATATCCAGAACTTTTTTAATCCTTGTTAGTTCTAATGGTTTGTGTCATCTCTTGGACTATCACGTCTGAATTATAACATTTTTTCTTACTTTTCAATTAGTATATTTTTTCCCTTGCACTTTTGTACTCGCTTGGAGCACTGGTATAATGTTGAATAGAAGTGGTGATGGGGCATCTTTGGCTTGTTCATGACTTTAAATTGAATGCTTCATCATGAAATATACATTTGTTCCAGGTTTTTGGTGCATACATATCTCTTGCCATTCTGATCACATTTTTAAAGTAGTTTATGATAGCTACATTATCAGAGCACTCATCCATTACATATTATACTCTCTCCCTCAAGCTCTTATTTAGCCTTAGTCCTCTATTCATTTTAGTTGTTTGAAACTTATTATCTAGTAAATTCCTCAGGAAGGGCCCATTGGAATAATATTCCAGTAGTTCTCGCATGTTGATAACAGTTCATCTGTGCTGTGTATTCTCTAAAGTCAGTTTTAATGGATGTGAAAACTTTGGCTCAGACTTTCATCCTTTAAATATCTTAATGATATTACTTTATTTTCTTTAGGAATAAAATATTGCTGTCAAAAGTCTGGTATAAATCTAATTTTATTTTCTTTATAAGTCACATGATTTTTTTTTCCTAGATGCCCAAAAGATTTTTTTTTTCCTTTTTCTTTAAAGTTTATTGATTTTCCTAGAATTTTTCTTGATATTGGTCATTCTGAGTCAGTAGTCTCAGGCACTCAGTATGATGTTTCAATGTGTAGTTTCAATTTTCTTTTTTATTTCAGGCAAGTTTTCTTTAATTAAAAATTTTTGTATTTGTTCTGTTCCTTCACTTTGGTTTTATTCTTCAGGAACTCCTAGTATCTGTGTGTTAGATCTTCTTTAACCATCTTTGTACTTGTCACTTTCTCTTAAACCCTTTTTAATATTTTTATTTCTTTTGATTTAAAAAAAAGCCTTTTTCATCTTCTATTTCCTTTAATTCATTAGCTGCGGGTTTTTTCCACACTGTATCCTTTTATTTTAGTCTTCATTTCTTAAAGGATATTTTCTTTTATTTCTAGTTCTTTCCTGACTTCTATCATTTCAGTTCTCAGTTTTAAAAATTCATATTACGTTTTTTTAATATCCTATATAAGTTTCTCAATGTCTTTTAACTAATTTTGAAATAGTAAGTTGTATTTTGGTCTGTTTGTGGGCATAATTTTCTGGCGTGCTTTCATCATCTCTAAAAATGTTATTATGCTCCTTATTGTCTCATTTCTTATTGTAACTTTGCATGGGATTTACCTTGATTCTTCTCTGTTGCTCATTTTTACATGAAATTAGTTTTTATGACTGTTTAGAATGAGGCAGGATTCAAGAAAGCTTTTTTAATGTCACAAAGTTCCCTTTTCTGTTATTTTTATGTAATGCTTAAAAATATGGCCACCTACTTCCTGAGGTTTCCTTTCTTCCTTTCCTCCTTTCCCCACTTGGATCTGAATCTTCTCTTTTTTAATCTTAATTTTCCCTAAATTGCTCAATTTTATTCTACTTCTAGTAGTTTCTCCACGGTGTCATTTCTGTATTGGAAGGAAGCCCATCTCAGTTTTGAGAGTTCATAAGAGTTAAGCTGCTCCAACCCTTTCAGTCCTTACTTCATGCTCCTTGAACTCACGTGGCATTAGAGAAAGAAAATCCATTCTCAGTTTCATCTGGTCCTCTCAAATTGGCCCACTGTACTTTCCAGTGAATAACTATTGGATTGCTTGGGGTTCTGTTCACCATTAGGCACAACCCTATTTGCTTCCCTCTACTTTCTCCTGCACAGATGCCAACACCATGTGAGTCTCATGGCTGTTGGTTGATTGTCCTCATTTGCTTGTATTAGGGGATACCTTGTTTTGTTGTAAATGTTCTCCATGGATCTTGGGTTTTTCTATTTAATTGCTCTGTCTGCTTTAATGTGAAAATTCAGAAAGATTGAAAGCCACACTGTCACTGTGATTACCATCTTCCCAGAATCTCTAGATTGGTCTTTAAAAGCAAAAACTACCACTACTACAACAAATTCAGTTAAGTATTTTTTATAGTAGATATACCTAAGATATATTTATGCAGAAATTTTTGACATAGAGGGATAGAAAAAGATATACCATGCAGTTATAATTCAAAATATAACTGGTTTAACAATATTAATTCAAATTAAATAGCCCTTGAGACAAAAAGCACTATTAGTAAAAAAAAAAAAAGTATCATTACATAGAAAACAATTCACTAGGAATATATAATCAAGAACCTGTATTCCCCTAAGAAAATAATCCTAAAAAATATATAGAGCAAAAACTGAGTGAATTGCAAAGAAAAATTGACAAATCTTTAATTTAAATGGGCAATTTTAACATATCATTTCCATATACAATACAATGATTAAGGTTGATCTACTGAATATATATGTAGAATCCTGCATGAAACAATTGTAGAATACATATTTTTTTTTCAAAAACACACGAAAATTTACAAAATGTGAGTCTGTAGGAGGTCACAAATGCAAACTCAATAAATATCAGAATTAATATTAAACAGACCACATTCTTCAATCATAATGCAAAACAACTGGACAAAAAGATTATCCGTCTCCCCAAATCCACATGCTTGGATAGTTAAAAAACACCCATAATAGTTATGAAACAAAGAAGAAATATCATGAAAGTTTAAAATATTTAGAACTTGAGAAGGAAAACACTTATTGCAAAACTTATGGGGTGCAGCTAAAGCTGTAGTCTTAAATTCATCTATCCAAAAGAAAGGTCTAGAATTATTGAGCTAAGTGTTGAAATCAAAAAGTCATAAAAAGAACCACAGAATGAACTCAAGGAGGAAAAAGGCATTTTGAAAATAACACAAATTAATAAAATAGAAAAAAAGAGTGGATTTTTTTGTGCGTGTGCGTGAGGAAGATCAGCCTTGAGCTAACATTCGATGCCAATCTTCCTCTTTTTTGCTGTGGAAGATTGGCCCTGGGCTAACATCCATGCCCATCTTTCTCTACTTTATATGGGATGCCCCTACAGCATGGCTTGACAAGCAGTGCATCGGTGCACACCCGGGATCCCAACCTGTGACCCCCCAGGCCGCCCAAGCGGAGTGCGTGCACTTAACCGCTGCACCACTGGGTGGACCCCAAGAGTGGATTTTTAAAAGATAAAAGATGGTTTTTTGAGGAGATTTATCAAGTGGCCAAAACTCTAACCGGACTATCATTCTTTTAGAGTTCATACAACCTTGGAGCACCTTCTAAAGATTTTTTCTTTTTGGACCTGGTATACAACAGCGTAGAAAAATTCATGGCACTTCATTTTGTTTTTGCTGAGGAAGATTGTCGCTGAGCTAACATCTGTGCCAATCTTCCTCTATTTTGTGTGTGGGACTCTGCCACAGCATGGCTTGATGAGTGGTATGTAGGTCCATACCTGGGATCTGAAATGGCGAACCCTGGACCACTGAAGTGAAGTGTGCAAACTTAACCACTAAGCCCAGGCTAGCCCCTCAGGGCACTTCTTTGAGACCCTTTGATGCTTAACTTTCCTCAAGCCTGCATTTCTTTTGCACAAAGATTTCCTTACATGAATTTACATTTTTTGCTATCAGGAAAATAAATATCACATGCATAATGCATGGCAATTTTTAAGAAGAAAGTACAACAAAATACAACATAGGAAAATCCAATTTCTGGCAAATAATAAGTTATTCTCTAAAGGATCCTTGGGTCTACAAATGCCTTCACAATTTAGTTCCTTTAACTAGCAGGTCTCCCTAGTGTCTTTAAGCTACGAGTCAATTTTTACAACTTTTGAAGAATACAACCTGTCTAGAAAATGAAATATTCATTGTACATCCAGCAATAATTCAAATACTGAAATCCCATCTCTGCAGCTTCCCTTCTTAAAGCCATGGACACATGCACCTGCATGATCCTGAGAGTGAGTGCCTCCTTCAACTTTCAGGTCTATGCCCCTCACTTTGTTCACCCTAGTCCTGGTTCTGGATACATCTTCTTTTGTAAAACCAGCCTTAACCTGTGGTATAGTCAGCCAGGGAACCAAAGGAGTGTCCCCCTTTGATGTCCCCTGAGCACAATCTCAAAGGTGACATCTTTCAACCATTTTTCACGGCAATATATGAGTCTGATGAAAGCTGGGTCTGTGGTGTGGAGACATGGAAGGTGCAGTGTGAAAGTAGGGTCAGTCTGCAGCATGCGATGGGTCATCGGTGTCAGGCTGGGAGGCTTGAATTGATATTTGCAAACACATATATAGTGTTTAAACATATTGACTCTTTTGATCCTCACAATATTACAAGAGTGGGGCTATGATTTATCCCATTTTACAATGTGTTCAAGGTCACAAAGCTACTAAGCAGCAGAGCCAGGATTGGCACACAGGCAGTCTTTGTTCTCAACCTGACTGGCCAAAAGGTAGAGTCTTCTCAATGCCCTACTAGCCGAAGATGCAGGTCCACATCAAAGCTAGCTACCTGGATGTTAGAACCTGGCTATGCTGCAGCCCTCCATTAGGTCCAGCTTATAGCTCCAGTGTCTAGAGCGGAGTTGAACTTCTTTCTAGTGTTTCCAGTGTCCATCCCCATCACATTTCCCAGTGGGAAGTTGTGTGTCCTCTTATTCATATGTTTCTTTATTTACCCATGTTTGCCCTGCCCTATTAAGTCAGCCCAGGGACATGATTATTCTTTCTTCTCAGTAATGGTGAAAGTCAACTCATTCCAGAGCATCTTGCTATGCTCCGCATCATCTGGGGCCAATACTGTGCTGACATTCAGCAGACCTCAATAAAAGTCTGTCCATGAATGAGTGAATAAATGACAGAGAACCAATGTGCTAGGCATTGTGCTGTGGTCACTGTATAGATCATAAGGATAAATAAGACCATGTCCACCTCCCTCAAGAGCTCATATTCTAGTGAGGAGCTTTCAAAAGATCATGATCCTCTCAAAAAGGTTCAGACCATGGATTTTGAAATCAGACGGATCTGATTCACCTTACTCTGTGTGTGGCCTTCCTCAAATTATTTCACTCCTTTCATTCTCCATTTATTCATCTGTAGAATTGGCATGATAATGTTACCTACCTTATAGATGTGTTGTGAGGATGAAATGAGACAGTGCTTGAAAGACCTCAGCACAGTGCCTGGCAGATAGTAAACGCACAGCACAGGAAACTTCTGTTGTTAATTATGGGTGTTTTATTTCCCCAAGCATCTAGGTTCATACAACAGGGGATGCTGGACATGCCAGAAACTTGAGTGTGAGACTCTACCTGCTGAGTTCACTGGTGGATCCAGACAAAGAGATGGTGTTCCTGTGGGTTCTCAGGGGTGAATAAAACCACAGGCTGCTCCCCTGGGGGACACAGCAGTATTCATTTATTCCTGTAGGCTGAGGTTTCTCTGTGTCTCCCCTCCAGGTATTCTCTAGCTGAGAAAGCTAGTGGGCTCATGACCTGTTTCTTCCCAAGTGTCTGCAGGACGTTTCCAGCATCTCTTGCATTCTGGAAATATTTCTAAGAAACTCCTCTGTCCCCCGACATCTGGGTAGCTCAGCACTGCCCTTCAGCCTGGGAGCAAGGTTGGACATTGGTGTCAGTTCCGTAGACTCCTTCAGAGTTTTCCTCTCCCTTCCCTGGGTTATTGACATATTGTATTCCTGTTGCCATAATGATTGGTTTCTTCAGGGTGGGCACAGTCCAAAGCTATTCCAATGAGATTGTATTTCAGAACCTCATGTAGGTGCTGCCAAGCAAAAGGCTTGCCTTTCCTACTGCATATGAAGGTAAGAGATGTCAAGTTTGGGCTGCTAAAGCCATCTTGCAACACAAGAGGAGAAGAGAGCCAACATGGAAGAGAGAAGACCTGAGAGACAGGGAAACCAGGGCCTGGTGACGTCATTTGAGTCCTCCGCTGAGCCATGCCTGGAACAAACCCTATCTCTGTTATATGACTTGATAAATCTCTTTGTATTTTTATCTCAAACAGCCTTAACTGACATTCTAAGAAATAAAATATACTAGAGTCCTTTATAAAATTAAACTCACATACATATAGATATCTTTGATTTCTAAAAAGTGGAAAAAAATATAATTTACCTTAACCCAAATCACGATTCTAACTATACAGAAACTGTTGTTCTGTAGGGAATAGTGTCATAGCTTGAACAAAAACCTTAGTGGGTGTAACACGACTTTCTTTCTGAAAGCAACCAACCCTACTGAGTCAATGTTGACATATGTAACTCTTTCCTGGAAGGCAAGAAAATCTAAGGGTTGACTGGTTTGCTCACTCACCCTGGCTTTTGTTTCCTAACAAATGGGTAATATTAGTCTTTCAGTATGATAACATAAAGCCGACTGATTTGCATCACTTGGTATTATCCGCCCTGTGTTTGAGTTTGTTCTCTTATTTAATATGAGCCGAACTGAAACTGGGTAGTCTCTATTTGTTCAGCAGCCTCTTACGAGTGCCTGCTCTCTCCTGGATTGAACTGGACCAGGGAAAAGAGAGATGTGGGATAACACGAGGAGGCTTTCTTAGCAAAAATGGACATTCTCAAACTTTTCACCACTCCAAGGTGAAAAGTTTCAATAAGACCTTTGGTATCTTTAGAAATCTAGCCACTCCAACCAGGAATAGAGTTGATTTTAGTCTCTTGCTTCACTTATGTTGAGATTCTGGCCCAGCTGGTCTTGGTCAACTACCCTCTTTTACTATGTGTTTGAATTACGGTATCATATTATTGTCATCCTTACTTATTCGGTGGTATTCAGGCTTGTAAACATTGATAAGCACGGCCCTCTCCAGGCCCTGCTATTTCGTTGTATGAAAAGTGGGAATAGTTATATGTAACTTGTGGGTTTGTAGTGAGGTTTAAACGAGGAAACGTATAAGTACAGAACCACACTCTCAATCTCCATGAGTATTCACAAGACTGGATCGCCCTCCCCAGACCCACCGCAATCCTGCTCTGACCTGTTAAGACACAGCTTAAGTCCATCCCCTCCTTCAGATCCCCCACTCCCACCTGGGTCCTCCCTCCAGTCTGTGCTCATTTCTATTCAGCACAAGTTATGTTGTGGTTTTTTGTTGATTTTCTGATCATTCTTACCCACTAAACTGTGGCCTAGTTTGGAGGCTCAGTTCTGTCTTTAATCTCCGTATTCCCAGGGAATGAACCATGTCTAGAACATTAGTAGGGATTCAATAAATGAATGTAAAATGTTAAAAGGAAGAGAAAAGGAACTAACTTTTTTTTTGTCAGTTATGTACCAAACACTGTTAAAGGCACTTGCACATACATAATTACATTTAATTCTTTCAATAAATCATTTTTACAAATGAAGAAATTAAGAGACAAAGAAGTTAAGTGATTTGTGTAAGGTTGCACAGCTAGAGGGTATCAGACCAGAATCCCATTCCATTTCTTTTTGGCTCCAAAGAGGTTATCTCAAAGCAACTGATTTGCCTCCTTCATGATCTCTTTAATCTTTGGAATTTTCTGGGTTACTCTCATGTAAAGAGTATGAAAGAAAGACAACTTGATTTTCAAGTTAAAAATGCTTTCTTCACATGGAACTCTTAAATGAATAATTGCCATGCCTTGACTTGAATTATCATTTAGCTATGAAGACTCTACCAGAGAGAATTTAAATCAAACTATTTTGAGTACCTTATTGTTGACTTACTGTAATATCAGGTCATGATGTTTCTGTAGTGAGTGTTAAACTCCATCATGTTGATTTCCATAGAATAATGGTAGTGTATGCTGAAAATTCATTATATAATGGCTAAACATTTGATAAGAAAAACCAGTTCATTGTTTTAAAAAGACGATGACGTTGTTTTCTTTTCATAAATGCTTCTTATAAATTCTGAATTCACATCTCAAAGGAGTTTTAGGTCTTAAGCATAGAATAAGACCCTAAGGAAAGAAAGTACATCGCAGTGATTAAGAGAACAGATTTTAAAGTCAGAAAGACCTGGATTGATGTGCTCTCTCACCACAAATTACTTGCAGCATGATCTTGAGCAGATTACTTATCTTTTCTCAAGCCTCAGTTTCCTCATCTGTAAAATGGGAATAGTAATAGTGCATACCAGATAGGATTGTTGGGAGGTTGGAACGATAATCCAAGTAAAAGGGCTGGGCACAGAGCCTGGCACCCAATGAGCATTTAAGCACTATTAGCTATTTTTTCTTTGCATGACTAAGTCTTGATTAGTTCAGTCATGGTTACATGATCATTTTAATACAAGCTTTACATTCCCAACCAGTACGGAAATATACAGAGTGGTCAAGAAGCTTGGCCCAGCTGGACTAGTGGCAATCAGAGGGGGTCCCATAGAGAAAATGATGGGTTAGGTGAATCTTTAAGTGAAGAGAACTCATTAAAAAGGGGGAAAAGATTGAGGTGGGTGTGGGGAGGACAATCTGGCCTAGGAATATTCATGGGAAGTAGGGAGTCAGAGCTTCACTTCTGCTTTCTCATTTCAACCTCATAGCATTTAAACATTCTATCCTTGAATGGGAAAATGAATAGTTACTTTTTGGAATTGTACAAGAAATATTGATTTCATAAATGATATGCTCATAACATGAAATTTTCTTTGACATGAAGTGAATAGAATATTAGACAGACTTCTTTACCAGGGCCAAAATTGTTTTGTGGTGTCTGGAACAAATGAAATGTTTGTTTTTGCTCTATTTTTCAAGCAAGAACGAGTCTGAGAAACTGCAACACACCTAGTTGTCTTGTGTTACAATACGTACAGTTCTAGTACATTTTCTCAGTATCATTTGATTAAATGTTAACTCAAAATATTAACATGAGGAGAAATCTTTGAGAAAATGGCATTTGTTACAGTGAGAAAGAGGCCTTCATTTGACCAAGGTAAGAATTGTGGAATTGAGATTTCTTATCAAATATTGATTTTTATGGGTGGCTCTTTTTTAAATATCATAAAAAAATTTAGTTTCTTGCAAAGCATAATTTTATCAAGGTAAAACATTAAATGAACTGAAATAAATTATTGAAAATAGAGAAAACAAAATATGATAATCTTACTTAATTCAATTTTTACAATATTAACTATGCATATTAAAAATCAAGCATACCTATTGGTGAATAAATAATATAGACTGAGAAATTTCAGACCCAGAGGATTTTTGTGTTTTCTTATACGTAATAATAAGCCTCTGGGCTCACACTGAGTAGGGAAGAAGGTTTTTTAAAACATAGTCCAAGTGGTCATTTTAAGCTCTGTATTTTTATTCTTCTCTGCTTTCTCTTCCCCAGATTCAAAGCCTCCATCTGTTGGACCCAAAAGTGGGTTGTTTACTCTGACCATATGAACAGATAATCCCTTTCTCCCAGGTCTATGTCTTTGAAAAGATATTAAATCTTTGCACGGTTGAACTACTTTTATGACTTCATTTCCAATATTTGAAATGTTTAGGTTCCAAGGGTTATATCCACACTGTAGGCAAACAGTGACATCTTTTTTAAAAAGAAAAAAAAATCAGTTTAATTAAGTTTGATCACATATGGTACAGAGTCATATGGCATAAGATCATTTGAATATATTCTAGTATTTTTCCAAATCCTTTAAATCCTGCCCTCTTAAAACAGAATTAATTGCTAAAGAGGTAAATTAATGTATGGCAAATGTTTATCCAGCAAAACTTCCCTCAGTAAAAGTCACTTTGATTTCCAGCTTTAGTCTCTTAAGAGAAACTGACAAACTAATTTCATTTGATACTGGGAGAGTTGATATCTTCAATCACGTGGCATCTTTCTGCCTCAATGTCTTTAAGCGACCATTTCTTAGAGCTACATAGAGTGCTGCCATGTTTTGGCTTTTAAAATGTTAGTTTATTTTGGACTTACTTTGGCTGAATCTATAAGCTAGAATCAAATTGACAATTTTTAGATGACTCGCAATAATTGGTCAGCAATTGAATTACTGCTGATCACTTCTGTCAAAAATATGACCAAATGAAGTAAACTCTGTCCATTATTTTGGCGGCTTTATTGACTAATTCGCATCTGTCCCGCCTGGATGTCCTTCACTCACATTTTGGCCCCTCCAGCTCCTTCAAGGTCCAGCTCAAAAGCCACCTCTTCCCTCTAGTCCCTGCATTGCTCTAGCTGGAAACTCCTCTTCTTCTTCTGTCTTAAAGGACTTGGTCTGGGCAGGTATTAGGCATTTAGTTGCCAACATTCTACCTGATCCAATAGTTATTTGTATATGTGTCCAATGTCTCATCTAAATGATTACTGATTGAGGGCAAAATAATGCATACATTTATTTCTTCATTTCTCCTCAGTGGCTTCTATGCATCAAGGCTCAATAAGTTTTTATGGAACAAATTAAGAATTTTGGGCTCAGTATTTGGCTCTTACCATTACTAATCTTTTCAGTAGCATCCAGCTTTATAAGAAATGATAATCAATATCAATTACACAGTGCTTAGAATACTGCCAGCATTTAACTAGGCATTTTATTCATGTTATCTCAGTTATCTTTTTAATAACTCTCTACATGAGGGCTTATTTTCGCTCTTTTTTTCACACGAAAGATATGAAGCTCAGAAAGGTTAATTAACTTGCCTACTCGCTCAGGTAGTATTTAACAGAAGTGGAATTCAATGACGCACCTTTCGCGACTCCATAGCTTGGCCTCCTCCGTGAAGCCATTATGTCCCTCCAGAATTATTAAAATTGTACAGGTAAGAAAACTAACGCTAAGAGAGCTTAATAATCTTCCCTGAGGTTATATAGCAAATAACCACGGTTGAAATTTCTTTACTAGGTGAGTTTTCCAATGTCTGTTTCCAATTAACTTTTCTTATCTCAAGATAATAGTATTAGACACTTTTTATACTGTTGGAGTGGGGCTCAAGTATTGAAAAAGACACTCTTTTTATCAATCCTCTGGGATTACTTAAACAATTCCTTTCATGTTAGGCATTTATTGATTACAGTTGTATCTGATACTTGGTGGAAATAGGATAATATAATAATATCCTGTTTCTTATTTTCTGTTTACTGCTTATCATTAAACATGTTCTTTTAAGAGACGAAATAACATATTTGCTTCTGAAATCACCCCCAATAGAGACCTACAGAGATGTTCATGTATTTTGAAATCATCTTTGGTTGTCTAGCAGGAATATTAGTCTAATGATGGTGTATCTTGACACACTGACACATCTAGATAGTGTATTCTAGGTAAATCTCTGGAAGTAAATGGAGAGAACATTAATGACATGAAAGGGGGTGGGGAGTGATGTGGGAAGAGAAAGTGAAAAGTCCAAGTGGAAATTAAGTTAGATTTGCGGCCTTGAAGTCAAGATAACAAAGGAGGGACATATACAGTTTTATATGTCTATAGCACCATTGTTGAACAGAATTCTGCCTTGACACTAACTTAGGGATTTTTCACCTCTATTTTCTTCTTTCATAGAATGCTGGGTGTTGCTTAGGTGAAGAGATATACTTAGAATTGACAAATAATTGTCAGAACAGGTGTTCAGGGGCTGAGAATGAACACATGGGAAGACTCCTGTAGTACATGGAGTGAATACCATCACCACCTTTGTCTAAGCATCTCTACATTAGCCAAACTACGTATGGACCAAGCCACATTAAGCTGATGACCTCAGTGGTGATGCCATGCTGCTGGTGTGGGTGCTTGGAGCAGATGGCCCTCATCTTCTCAGAGGGCATCAGCTCTTCACTAGAAGAGCCTTTCTTAGGTTGACATTAGCCCAAGCCCCCAGCAGGCCAGGGATTGAGTCCCTTGCCTGTTATGGGACTAGGACTTTCAAGATCAAAAGATCCATGTGACTGAATGTTTTATTTGATAATATCTGAAAGATGATCTCCTGGAAATGAGAGATACGAAGGTAGTCAGAGATCAGATTCTTTCTTCCTCTTGTCTGCCCTAGAGCCCCAGTTCTCACCTTGGCTGCACACTGGAATCAATCTTGGGAGCTTTAACAAATGCTGATGACTAGCTTGCACCCCCAGAGATTCTGATTTAATTGGAATGAGTGTGGCCTCTGGAATGGGATTTTTAAAAACTCCTCAGGTAGTTCCTCACTGCCTCAAAGTACCTCTTTCTTGCTAATATAACACACTTGTTTTCCTTTCTTCCTCTTCTGCAACTGCCATAAATAATATTCATTTTTCTAACAAACAGAAGTAACTTTGCCTTGTCCTCTATAGCTGGGCAAAGAGGACAGACCTAAGCATTTTTACAGGATTAAATCTAGTGACTAAGGATAATTGCCAGTATATTATTAAGCTTATTGTGGATAGAGTTTTGCTATCCAAAAGAAACATTTTCTACTTATGAGAAGGGCATGATAAATCATTAAATGTATAATTATAATATTAATATGCCTTTCAGGCAGATTTTTGAAATGGAAATGGTAGGACACTGAATAAAACAAGGCATTATTTCCTGAATATCTAATTGGAATTGTTTTAATGATTACTAAAAGGATATTGTGAACATTTTTGCAGAGATTGGGGTGCGTACAGCGTGGGGACATTTGCCAACCACTTGTCTTTTTCAAAATTTTATTTTCCTGTCTTTACTTAATTTTAAATACATTATATAGTAAGATTTTCCATAATGTTCAGATACTCGATGATTTCCCATAGAAATCCAGAGTTTAATTATGATTCTATGACAGTAAATGACAAGTAGTTAAGTAAGAGTATTATAATATAATAATGCTAGAGATCATGATTTCTATAATAGATAAGAACAACTAAAATTGGATTTAAGTAGAATTCATATTACTTAACTTCCTTTCCATGTATTAGGAAAATTTAACATTAAATATAATTTTATTGTGAATCTTTTTTTTTTTTTTTTGTGAGGAGATCAGCCCTGTGCTAACATCCGCCAATCCTCCTCTTTTTTTGCTGAGGAAGACGGCCCTGGGCTAACATCTGTGCCCATCTTCCTCCACTTTATATGGGACACCACCACAGCATGGTTTGCCAAGCAGTGCGTCGGTGCGCGCCCGGGATCCGAACCAGCGAACCCCGGGCCGCTGCAGCGGAGCGCGCGCACTTAACCGCTTGCGCCACCGGGCCAGCCCCTATTGTGAATCTTTTTTTAAAATGAATTATTACTAATACATTCTTTCTATAAATTTGGATTTCCATCTATTGGTTTTTTCCAAAGTAGCTACTAAAATATTATTTTTCAAAGATGTTTAATGACCTAACCCAAATTGATTGCCATATATTTCTATTCCAAATGTTATTGACAATATCTTGTGAGTACACATCTGATGCTTGTCTTATTGCAGATGGTTAGTGGGATAAAATGACTTCTCAGAAATTAGAATCTTGGTGTTTAGTGACCTTTCTGAGATATTTTTTAGCAGAAAAAAGAGGTAATTTGGAAACTGTCATAAAACAACATTTTTAAGACAAACTAAAGTATGGCAATGTATTAAAAATAATATTTCACAGGTTATTTGAACTTTTTTGCAAACTACTACTATAAAAAAAGAGAGATTGCCATGGTTATAGCTGTGTAGAAACCACAATTAGCTATTATCCTAGAATTTCTCACTTAAAAATTAAGACTGAAATGAAATCTGGAGAAATGTTTCATATCTCAATTGAAAGAAAATAAATTTGGTTTTAGAACAAATGCAATCGATAGCATCCTTACATTTTCCCATCTCAGCACTGGGTTTCAGTGCTGAATTGAGAAAGCTCGTGAGAAGAAGGTTAACAATAAGTTCCTTCGTTGGTTTATAGAAGGCAAGAAGCTGGAGAATCTGTGTGATTCACGTTCTAAGACTTGGAATAGGAGTTAAACTCCATGAACCAAATGAAGGAGAAGGAAGAGAAAAAGACACATCCATCATGGGAAAGTGTTTCCCTCACTTATGACTTTCATTTTTAATTGTCCTTGGAAGAGCTTTCCAGATTACTTAGGATTCAGCAGGTGTTTAATTAAATAAGTGTGCAGGTATAAATCTGTAGGACTTAATAATGAAGACCATTCTATGAAAAGGACTTATAACATAGGCTAAATAGGTAGTCTTAAAACAAATGATTTTAACACATGTTTCGGGCTTGTTTTTGATCCTATATCAGCTCTCCTGTTAGTTTCAAGCCCTGAGAGGGCGGAAGCCACGTTGTCCGCACCTCCGTACCCCCCGCAATGCCTTGCAGAGTGCCTTACTCAGTGTGGGACTTGAGTGGATATTCATTACACAAATGAATGTAGAATTTTAAGATTGGAAAGACTTGTAGAGGTAATTTGGTCCAATCCTCTCTTCAGAGACCAGGGAAAGGAGACGTGGAGGGGAAAGTGACCAGCCACGGGTCACACTGCTCTTAAGATCGAAACTTTGGCTATGACTCAGATTTCCTAACTCATTTCCAGTGTTCCACCTTCAGAAGGTAAATAAAGAAATTTGCCAGATATTTTTCAAATTGCCCATGGAAAGTGGGCTGAATGGCAGGTGCGGCCACCGGACGTGGTTACGCGATCTGTTCAGTTGTGTTTACTTTTTAATGTATTTACTTTCTGAACAAGAGAGTCCAGCTCCATTAGGTGAACGGCTAATCCACTAAAATGGAATCTAAATAAATGAAGTGGCATCTTAGTGCTGCGTGATGTTATGGGGTGGGGAAAAGGAAAGTCAGGGACAGGGGAAAGAGGACATCTAATACAAATTTTTTAAATTTTTATTAAAAGAAGAAACATCTAATAAAATTTTTTTAAAACAAAACAGCTATGTTTTCCACAGAGATTTTACAACAATGCCTTTTGAGGCCAATGATTTTTATAATCTTCCTTGTCATTAAATTTGATCACTTTTTCCCAAAAATATAATAAAATGTAATAATAAATAAATGAATAAATAATACTATATTAGATACTCGGGACACAGAATCAAAAAAGCCACAGTCCTTGACTTCTAGGAGCTCATAGTCTTCTTGGGGAAATGTACATATACATAATTTAGATGCAATGTAAGAAATGTTTTGATAGAGGTGTCTACAAAGTGCTTCTGATACCAGGGAAGATGTGACTCTACTTCTGTGTATGGAGCAGGGGGGCGATACTCAGGAAAGTTTGCAAGGAAAGTCTGATGTTTGGAGTGAATCTTGAAGTAGGAATGATTAGCATTCCTGTTATCCCTTGACATGGAAACAATGGTCCTGGCATTAAATAAAAAGTCCAGCTGTAGGCCTATACATACTCCAAATACTATTGTGCCTGGTGGGTGTACTGTTACTTGATCTCTGGTTAATTCAGGAACAAATATCACTCTTCTGAGCTCCAGATTTTATAGGTAAGGATGAGAGAACTCTGGAATGAGATGCCCTGACTTCAAATACCCAGCACCATGGCTTATCAGCATTTGTCTTTCCTTCTGTGTCTTAGTTCCCTTATTTACAAATGGTGATGATAGTAGAAGCTATGTCTAGAGCTGACGTTAAATTCATGTACCCTGTATGGTCTTACCAGTTGTTTCTGGCTGGCATTTGCTCAGATTGCTTGGTATCTGGGCCATATAGGCTGTGAGGCATTTTGAGGATCTCCCTCTCTGACCCAGCGTGGTAGTGTTACCACCCAACGTGGGGCCTTCTGCTCGACGCAAGACATGCCAATAGCCAAGAGGCAAGGTGGTAGGAGAAAAACGACTTTTTTATTACAGCTTGCTAGCAAGAGGGAAGATGGCCAACTCATGTCCAAAAGAACCATCCTAAGGGGGCATGAAATCTTACAGCAGTTATATAGGCCATTGGGTTATTGGGGAGGGGGTTAGGAATGTTGACCTTCTGGTGTTACAGACTAGGAGTGCCACACTAGATCTTTCAGTTTTCAATGATGATGGCTATCAGCATAGATTCTCCGTTCGGGGGTTACCACATTCCTAAGGAACTCAAAAAAGCAAAGTTATCATCTTATCACAGCTGGGAGGTACATGCACAAGCAGGGGTCGTAAAATCTACAGAGCAGTTAAATCTCCTGGAGGGTGCGTGTCCAGCTGGGTTATTTTGTCAGAGGTCTTCAAAGTTAGAATAGAGTTTTTCTTTTCTACAATATGGCTTCCCTCATGTCAACCCTGTCTTGAACTGGTATCAGTAGTGAAGTCTAAATAAGAAATGCATGTTAAGGACTTTATCTAGTGCCTGCACATGGTAGCACCCAGTAAATGTTGATTTGTATAATAGTAATATTTATTATTGTAAGTAACATGTTATATAGTAAATGCTCAATGGAGTTGGATTACTCTGAATATGAAGTATCTCAATAAGGGTCTTTGCACACAGTGGAGGATCCATAACTGTTTGTGGGTTGAACGTCTAGTTTTCAGAGCTGTATTAATGGGTGAATAGCCTCTTCCTTACTTCTCCTGATTTCTTTCCACAGTTCTTCTAAGCTAGAACCTCAACCAGTCTCCAGCTGGAAGGTCAGGCAAGCTTTGTCTCCAGGTCCTACCTTTGTCCTGACAATAAAGCAAACAGCTTTTGCCATCTGCATCCTCAGGGTCTCCTTCCCCATCCCCCAAACCAACATGGTTTGGAAGCGTACTGAGAAGACCAAGCCTCAGTGTCTGTCCCCCACAAACCTTTTCCAAGGAAAGTTGCCCACACTTGCCGGGACATATCTGATTAAACCAGAGATGGATATCTGACCCAAAGGGAGTCAATCACAGGCTGCCTATCTCACCACCTATGGCCACTGCAGAAAGATAAGTTGGATCAATCAGACTCTCTCGTGATAGGAAACTTGAAGAGAATTTTCCAGCTGGCAGTGTAGCTAAAGGTGAGGGGTGACTCTTAGCTTGGCAAGCAAAGATATTTGCAATTCAAAGTAGTGAGAGACCAAAAAACACATGGAGTAGAGGTGGAGGAAGCTGATTTGTTCAAAGAGAAAGAGATCCTGAGAGTGGTACAGAGGGAAGACACAAGTGAGAGATGAGAGAAAGGTAAGAAAGAATCAAGGACTAAAGATGATCAAAGGAGCTACTGGGAACTCTGATGACTTTTTGGTTCTTGTTCTGATGATAATGATGATGATAACGATGATCCTGACAATGATATTAGATGATTAGATAGCATTTCTTCAGCACTTCGTATGTTTTAGGCAATATTTTAAGCTTTTATATGGATTAGCTTAATGCTCACAAGAAATCCACAGGAAGGTTTTATTTTATTCCAGTATTAGAGTGCCCATTTGTAGCCTCATAGAAATCCCTCATGTGCACTTATTCTCATCCATATATTTTTGAGGAAAAAACTAAAAACCCAAGGAGACGACTAGAGCAGAGACTCAACCACACTCCCAAGTGCAGGCACAGCGGCCCAGGCTCAATTGCCCTACAAGTCTCAGCTGCAAGCCATGCCCAACATCTGCAATACTAGGAGTGATCCCTGAATTGCCTGCCTCCATTATTCCTTTTTGACCCCACTCGGCTTATAGAACTGGCTTCTACCACCTTGATTCAGACCATGCTGCTGGCTATTCTCTGGTCCTTCCTTCTCTGGTCTCTCAGAAATCAGAGCCTAGTCCCAACCAGCTGATTTGCCTGGACCCCGTAGCCTCATTCTCACCAGTCTGCACTCATGGGATCTCCACCCCCCCTCTATATCCCTGGATCAAGGGCATGATCTCTGCCAAAGATGGACAGAATTCCTGGAACCAGCACAGCAGCCAGCTTGGCTCTCAAATAAACAACAGTTGCTGGGCCTTACAACTGGGGCCTATCTCTCCAAGAACTATCACTGGGACCCTTACACTCCTCAGATTGCATCCAAGCAGTCTAGCTGCTCTCTAGTCCAGCACTGCTCAAACTTTAGTGTGCATTACCTGGGGAATCTTGTCAAAATGCAGATTCTGATACAGTAGACCTGAGATTCTGCATTTGTGACAAGCGCTTGGGTGACACCAAATCTGCTGGTTCACAGACAACACTTGGAGTAGCAAAGCTCTAGAGCAGATCTTTTCTGTAAAGAACCAGAAAGTATTTTGGACTTTGCAGGCCATGTCATCTGTGTTGCAACTACTCAACCGTGCTGTTGTGGTATGAAAGTAGTCATAGACAATATGTCAACAAATGAGTGTCACTGTGTTCCAATAGATTTCTATTTACAAAAACAAGCAGTGGCCAGATTTGGCTCACGTCCCTTCTTGCTCTACTGTAAGGAGCAGATATGTCTCTCTATAACTATAGCAAAACCCGTCACATGCCTACAGTGGTATATTGATTGCATTGATGGTCTCAATTAATGATCTCCCTATATCTATGCCCTTTGCAGAGTGATTTTGCAGATCCTTTCTTTAAGAGGTGGAATTATTTCCCCTTCTTTGAATTTAGTCTTTCCTTGTGGCTTGCTTTGACCGATAGAAGATGCAGCAATAACGTGCCAGTTAGAAGCTCAGTTCTCAAAAGGCCCCTGCACTGCTGGTCTTTCGGAGCCCTGACTAACCAAAGGATCAAGTCTGCACTAACCAATGGAGGATGAGAAAACGCAAGGGGGAGAGCCAGCGCACCCCACAAATGGCAGAAGCAGAGCTGTCGGCAGATGCATGCAGGGGTCAAGCCAAGACCAGAACGGCCCAGCTGAGCCCAGTCTAAAGTGCCAAGTTTCAGAATCATAAGCAAACTAAATAATTTTTATTTAATGCAGTAGAGTTTGGGTTGGTTTGTTATGCAGTAAAAACTAGCTGATATACCTCCTATGGGATAAACACATATGTTATCAAGAATCCTCCCAACTACCACATGAATTAAGTATTATGTCCATTTTACAGATAAGGATCCAAGGTTCAGCTTGTAAACGTGCCCTGGGTAGCACAGCAGGTGAGTGACAAATCTGGGATTCGAACAGGCTCCAGGGCCTGGGCTCTTGTACAATGACATCTCTCATCTCAATTTGGTTTGCTGTCCCCCTCTTCATCTCCAATCCCAACCCCATCATCTCCCTACACACCCATACACACACACACACACACACACACACACACATGCAGAGCATTATAGAGGATCTGACATTTGAAGCGCGAGCCCACCAGGAGACAACAGCTAACACGGATCCTGAGAGGGTTCTGTCATAACAACTCTACAGCCTGTTTGATTGCTCTCAGGCTGGGTTACATGTGTTACATTTCAGAGCATGCAAGATTTAACTTCAAATATATCCAAACCCACAAGCAAACAAGCTACTTAAGGAATATTGACATCAGTGTACTGGTTGAAAACTTAAAAAAAATTGTATGATACTTCCTTAAAAGAAATATTAATGTACATTTTGCAGAGTGTAGGCATTGGGTAAGGAGTAACGCTTCTCTAGACATCCTGCATTCGACACTGCTGGATCTGCCAGGTCTATAGTCCTTTTGGTAAGCACGATTTTTGGTCTCACAGATTTAATGAAAGATTGAATTTTTTCCTTCCTGGACAAAGATAACCTTCATGAAATGGTGATTTAATTCACAACACAAAAGCATGAAAGCCCTGCTTAATATTAAAAGAAGTCTTCACACACACACACACACAAAACATGTTCATTCACAGTAATAGACCACTTTATTATTTTTTTTTATGGCAATAGAACTTTGCTAATTCTCACTAATGACAGAGGAAGCCCATTGTAGAAGAAGCAATTTTACTGATTACTGAATCGTATAAAATATTCTGAGAAAGAAATGAAAACTTGGTCATTCAAGACCCTGTAGCAGCTCTATGTGTCTTGCTGAGAAATAGGCAACCACTACTGTTTTAATCGGGAGAATAAAAAGGTTCGCAGTTTAGTGAACTGAGATAATCACAAATACCATCCACATGCAAACCTACATTTCAACCATTATTAAAGAAGACACTTTCAGGTGATAAAAACCAGCAGATCCCATGGGGCAAATCAACAACTCACTGAGTTCGAGGTAAGCGTTTTTAGAGATGTGTTTAATTTTTCAAGCCATTAGGGGAACAAGGTTTCAAGATATACTTGAAAGAGTTTACTCATCTGGCAAAATCTGACCCAGTAATTTATTATGTCAATGTACACTTAGAATCCCAGTATTAAAAGAGCATTTGACATGAAAGGTCAAAACCAGATGTGGAGTTAGAATACATACCTGCCTCACAATGCACATAATGGGTGACTAAGATGTTGAAAACTGGTGGTTAATTAAAATGTTAAATCAAATACATTTGTTCATAAAATAAAGACAGACAATAAAACACTTGGAAAAGACAGGAGTTCCTAAAATACAATCTCAGAGCATTTCAACGATGGCAACTGGGAGGTGGATACGCCCAGAGAAATTGTTTTGCATTTGACTGAGAATAGTTTCTTACTCTGTCGCCAGGGCCACCAGGAACATTTCTGAACTATTTTGCTGACATAAGGCCCCACCAGAATTGGCAAGAATCTTAAGCAAGTTATTCCAAAGTTAGTGCATGTATGTATTTTAAGTTCAAATTTCTTCATTGCTTTATTTGAAAAATACATAGAGTCATCATGTAAATGAGTCAGTTGTAGTCGGATCTCTAAACACAATATTAGCATGATAGGAGTTCAACACCTACCATATGTGAAAAGCATTGCTCTAGAAGCTTTGCACGCATGAACTCTCTTAATGCTTGCATCAACAATATTAGACAAGTACTGTTATTAAAGCCACTTACAGATAAGGAAATTGAAGTACAGAGAAGTTACATCACTTGCTCAAGATCTCATGCTAGTAAGTGGTGGAGTTAGAATTCACACCAGGGCAGTGTGGCTCCCTCTGTACTGACTTCTACTGCCATTACATTACTGCCTACCATTCAAAGGTGCACCTGTCCATCTAGACTCCTACAGAAAAAAAAAAAAAACCTTTTGAAAATTATTATAAACATAATTATGTCTGAAAAAGAGATCACTTTAACTATTAATACTTCCGTGATCGGTAGCTTCTTGTTTTCTTGACCCTCACATTGAGTCTTGATGCCTCTACCCTTAGCCAGTTCCGGTTACCATATTGGAGAAAATGGAGACAAATCCAGCTAAGTAGGAAATGTGACTTGACTTGTCACAGAGCCTGCTCTGGGTGTGAACTGAGCTGCCAAATTGATTCAAGTTGTTTTAGTACAACAAGTCTGGAACATCTGGGTCTTGAATTACACAACAATTAGTGTAAAAATGTCAGTAGTATTTATGGAAGTCTATTCATATCCTGTAATTAGTTTTCTCTAACCCAGAACATTTATGATGTTCTCTTCAAAGACTCTTTCAAAGTGATTTTTAATTAGTGAAGTTATAGCCATGAAATTTTCTGCATTTGAACATGGAAATTTGCATATTCTTTTAGCATTTATATATTGAATCCTTCCTAGGTAATGTTGAGCTACAAAATGACCAAGATTAACTTCCAGACTTTAAGATCCTTAATAATCCAGAAGGAGAAAGAATATATGTTCAAGTAAAATATGCAGTGCAAAATACAACAATTCATAACCGCGAAATAGAGTACTTGCGTAGATGTTCAGAGGAAGAAGGAATCCCAGAGGATTCATAAAGGACATGGGAGGTTTTGATATGGGTATGTGGGTCGGGGAAGGTCATTCTAAGAGGAGGCAATGGCAGAAGCAAAGGCAGGGAAATATGTCAAGTTAAGTGGTCCAAGGTGCCAGCAATATTAAACTTGTGAGGGATTTTGGGAGAAGCTTCAAGAAAATAAATTAAATGTAAGGTTGTGGAGAGACCTGTGATCTTCCAGCACACCAAGCAGTAAGTGTGATATGCTGTGCGCCAATGGACTGGGCACAGGCAGGGCGAGAGTGCATTGGGTGTTGCTCTTCTCCATGCAGATACTTTTCAGATAATATAACCATAACACCAAGTACTCTTTCTCAGTCCTACCTCTTCCTGAGCAGCCACAATCCACAAAACATTACCGTGACAAATCTCTCTAGAACAGCAATCAGATGAAAAATTACAAGATGTAGAAGACTTGAAAAATAAAATTAGCAAGATTATTCTAATAGGCAAATATGGAACTTCCCAAGCACATGAAAAACTATTATAAAGATGAGCTATGTTATATATCATAAAGGATGCATCAACAAATTAAAAAAAATTAGTGTATATAAGACCACAAATAAATGAAGGATTCATATCAAAAATAATTTTAAAAACTCCATACATTTGGAAATTTAAAGCATACACCTAAATAATTCATGGGTTATAGAAGAAATTATACTATAAATACAATGTGAATTATAAAAAAGGTAGTTATAAAACTTGTGGGATGCAGCTAAAGGACATTTATAGTCTTGAATGCTTATGTCTAGAAAAAGAAAGGCCAAAAGTTAATGAACTAAATATCTAACTTAAGTTACGAAAAGAACAGCATAACAAGCCCAAAGAAATTAAAAAGAAAACATATGTAACGTAAGGTCAAATGTAAATGAAAACTCAAATAAATATAGAACTGAAAGAATCAACAAAACTAAAAGTTAATTCTTTTAGAAGACCAATATGCTTGCCTCTGGCAGGATCAATAGAGAAAGTTGGAGAAGGAAAACTTTAATAATATTAGGAATGAAAAAAGGGACATAACTATAAATACAATAGAAATTAAAAAGATAATAAGAGAAAATTACAAATATCTTTTTACCAAAAAATTTGAAAGAAAGTCTCTAGACAATTATTACAAATAACCAAAACAGACTCAAAATTAAATAGAAAATCTGAGTGGTCTTATAACCATTAGAGAAATTGGATCTGTACCTTAAAATCTTCCCACAAAGAAAAAACCAGGCCCAGATTATTTTTATAGACTCTGGAAAACATTAAAGAAATAACTAATTCCAATCTTAAACTTTTCTAAAAAACAAACAGGTTTTACTCCCCAGCTCATTTTATGAGCTAGTGTAAGCTTGATACTAACAGAGAAGGAAACCATGAGAGAAGGAAATTAAGTATAACTCACTCAAGACTGTGGACAAAAAATCTTCAAATGTTATTAGCAAAACAAATTCAGAAATGAACTACACAATTTGAGCTCACTTCAGGAACGGATATTTGAATCAACATTAGAAAATCTATTATCATATTTCATCATGTAAACAGATACACAAAAATCAATAAAATTAACACACATTTACAAGAAACAACTCTTACCAAACTAGAAACAGAAGAAATGTGCTTCACCTGGCAAAAGATATCTATAAACATTTACTGCACACATTAAAAGCATTCCCTTTAAACTCTGAACTAAGACAAAAATACCCACTACCATCATTTCTAATCAATTCTATATCAGATACTCTAGATAGAGCAATAAGACAAGAAAAAGAATTAAAAATTATAAAAATGGGAAAGAAACAAATGTCATTCCTAGATATTATTTAAGTAAAATCGAAAAGAATCTACAGACAATTTATTGAGAAAGTTTATACAGATAGCTGGATTGAAGAATAGGATTCAAATATTGATTGTATTTTTATATACCGAATCTAACAGAAAATGCTATTTAAAATTCCTATGTATAATTCTGACAAATGATTTGCAAGACTTTTGTGTCAAAAATTACTGTGAGGTCACTTTGGCAGCATCAACACCACCACTCCAGGCTAAGGCAAGAAATTATGTTTCTGAGCACTCTTTCTGGTTCTGACTTATAGTTTGTCTGTGAGAGGAAGGCAGAAATGAAGGACAGACCATTATTCTCAGGTAGTAGTGGGGATCAGACATGATGGTTTTGTCAGATGTGGCATCTTTGAAGACTGCTCTGTGGCGCCCTGTGATCCTTGCTTCCTGGGATTCATGCCCTTGTATAATCCCTGCTCTTGAGTGTTGCTCTGAGGCTTTCTTCTAAGTGACAGAAGAAGGCAAAGGTGATGGACTATCACTCCCATGATTATGTTGCATTATGTAAGATCCCTTCTTGGTAGTGGATTTACTCAATCTGTTGCTGGCTTTGAAGGAGCAACCTGCCATGAATCCTTCAGCCATAAAGAAATTAATTCTTCCAAAATCCAAGGGAGCTTAGAAGCAGATTCTTTCTTTGTCAAGCCTCCAGATGAGATCTTAGCCTTGGCTAACACGTTGATTACAGCCTGTGATAACCTAAGCAGAGAACCCAGTTAAGCTCTGCCCAGACTCCTGATCCTCAGAAATTGTGAGATAATAGTCATGTGCTTTTTTAACCACTTGTCAATTTGTTGCTCAGCATAGAATATTATATATGTTCTGTAAACTCATACTTCATTAGCATCTCAGATTTAGAAACCTCGTCATGAACTCTCACAAGCTTCATAGATCTTGCCAAAAACTTCCCACTTCACAGATGTATTGGCTTCTTAGCATTCCCCACAAGGTTCAGTTGTAGTTAATTTGTATGATAAAATACTATGTAGTACTGAAAATGAATGAACTGTAGCCATATGCATTAGCATGTATGAATCTCAAAAAAAAAGTTGAGAGAAAAGAGTCAAGTCATGGAAGAATAAGAGTCATAAATGAAATATAGAAGTATTCCATTTACATAAAATTCAAACACACACATACTTCGGTATAGTAATTCCCTCCGGGAGTCTAGAAGGAAAATGTGAATGGGGAGGGAAACACAGGGCATTCTCGAGGTACTCAAGTTGTATATGGTTATGAATGATCATTTTATTAATACATTTAAATGTTACATTTCTTTTCACAAAAAATAGTAAGTCTAATATAATATATGCCCAATACAGCTTAAAGAAATGAAATACTATAAACACAATGGAAGACTCCTGTTTACCTTTCCTCAATACTAGTCTATTCCTTCTCTTCCCTCCACCCTCTTAAATACAACCACTACCTTACCATTGGTGCTTTTAAATCACTGACAGAATCTCAGAGAAAAAAGCAACCAGAGCCCTGATCATACTCTGCCTGGAGCTTGGTCTATCACTGGACTTCCTGTTACATGGAGTAATACATTTCCTTGTTGAGAAGCATGCCGAAACCATCCTAACTGATAGAAGAAGGCCAGAAATGTCCTCCTCTGATTCCAAAGTGAAGAGGCAGGAGGGAAGGCAGATGTGGAGAAATTATGATGAGGAAATGGACATGGAACATGCTCTTGTCAACTTACTTTGATCCTACTGGGAAGGAAGTAGAAGGTATCTGCTGAAAGTGATAAAGACGTGGCATTGAGAATAAGGGTTAGTCATTTTTGTGTGTGTTTATGTGCATAAAATTTTTATGCATATAATAGGTGCTCAATTAATGTGAATAAATGAATGAATGAATGTAAGTGGGTTGGACAATATTTGTAGACTGAATGGAAGAAACCAGTGGAGAGGGAGCGACTGGAGGTAGAGGAGGAAATGAGAGAAATGATGGCGCAAGATTCCTGAGAGAGCACAAGGAGAAGTAAAGCTCCTGGGCTTGATCTAGACCCCTCCCAGTACCCAACACATGATAAGTTCACTGTTGTGTTGGTGATTTGAGGGGGGACATCCAGGTGGGGACGGGAAGTAGATCCACACAGAGATGAGAGAAAATGCCTTTGTAGGCAAAATGTACTCAGTACAAGGAAATGTGTAAATTTTCATTTGCATAGCTAGTATTTTAAGATCTGGCAAGCCTTCCATTCATCCCCAGTCCCACTTCCTGTACATTCCTACTTGGAAGCTCCGATGAGAAGATCTGCTCCTATCCGTAACCCTCATGGACAGTGGTGGCTACTGGTTGCCTCAAAATAACCATATATAATCTTGAGTCTGCGCTAGGACTTTCCTATGGCTTGAGCCCTAGGACCTTGTTTAAGCCTACCTGAGTTATTTTCTTTCCTGTGTCACAGACTCTTCGCTTGAGTTTCAAGTGTGTATATCTTTTCTGCAGGGCACTGCGTTTACCTGGAGACTCAATAAGAGAGACAAACCCTGCCCTCAAGGTGTTTAAAATCGGATAATGTTCCCTATGCCCTGCTATTTAGTCTCCTTGCCCTGAAATCAAGGAATCACAGACATTAGCATTGGAAGGGATGATGGAAAGGGGCTTCCCCCATATTATAAATGCAGGAAGCCAAAGATCCACTGATGGAGGTTTGTCCATGACCAGAAAATCAATTAGAGCTCGAATCAGAGCACCTGCCTCCCGATTCTTGCCTTTCCCTGTACCATGATGCTGACTTGAGCCGCTACCACTTGGAAGGTCAGTGTGAAGTGCAGTAGGGGATGGAAGAGGATGAAGACACAGTCCTTGACCTTCAAGATCTCACAAGTAACATAGGCAGAGTCCCAGGTAATTATATTGTTGGTTTTTCGGAAATGATTAAATGCTGAAATAGGTATATAAGTGAATATAACTGAAGAATTTTGAAAACTGGGACTGGATTTTATTCATTTCTATTCCAGCACATAGTAGGTATTCAATAAATAAATGCTATGTGGATTTTGAACCATGAAATATTTAATATGTTTGGAGTGAATATTTCCTAGAGTCTGGAACTTAAACTAGATGTTTTACAGATTTTTCTTTGAGACAGGGATGGCTGGGATATAACATTTTTAAAAACAATGGCTGCATGAAAAACAACAGAAATACAAATGTTGATAGAGTTCTCAGTTTGTCCATGTTAAACCCTGCCTTTCTGGAATGTTCTAGAATCCTTTCTCTTCGGTACCTCCCCCAATCTATTTCAGACATTCATATGGCTCTGGTCAAAACAAGACCAGTATTTCCTGAATCATTTGACATTCGGCTGTTGCTGAAGATGTTAAAACTACAAGCAAACCTGCTAATCGTTGGCAACAAAGCAGCTTAATCCTGGCTGACCAGTGATTTGTTTTGGAGCCTTTGGAGCAACACAGAGATTCAAATTTATAAAAAAGAGGTAAATAGTCGGTTAGAGATTAGAAGCGAAAAAAACGAAAAGACTTCTTTCCCCGGGACCACACACTGATAGGGAATCTCCCTTGAGCAATTGTTTGAGAATGTTTCATGTTTCTTCCCCCTCAGCTTCCCTGCCTATTCCTCCCCCTTCCTCAGCCACAGAAGGCTTGATTGACACTTGTCACCACTGATAGAGAGAGAAAGATGCTTCAGGGAGAAGGGGGAGGGGGTCGGGGGAGGCAGCCTCGTCAAAAGCAGCAGTAGTCAAAAGATGATTCCTTCTTTCTGCGTGTGTTTTGTCTCTCTCTAAGTGATTCAAATCTGGGTGGCATCGAAGATAACTGGCATTTTGACACAGCTTAAGGGATTGTCTCACTAACACTATTGAACTGAAGCTGCTACCCTTTTAAGAAATGTAGAAAGAGATCTTTGGTAAAATCTGATATGTCTACAAATGAAAGGCACTTTCATGCAAGAGGCCTTACATATTTTGGAACAATTATATTTATTTCTGACTTATTATTTTGTTCCATCCATCTACAAGAGTAATCTTTATTAGATTAAAAAAGGGAAAAGCTTTTCCTTGGATTTCTTTAAAGAATACACATAATTGCTTGGTGGATGTTTCGTTACACAGGCAAGGCAGTTGGTTGAGAAGGTAGGTGTGGAATTTTCTAGGCCAGGAAAGCCTTGCCTTTGCCCAAAATATCTTTAGCGTGGGGATGTGGAAGGAACATTGGACTGGAGTTAGAGTGATCAGGTTGTAGCCCCAGATATGCCACTGCCAATTGTAGGGTCTTAGACAAGTCATAGAATCCCTCTGAGCCACATTTTCCCTCTCTAGAGAAAGAGGCAGTAGACAGGTGGTGCCCACCTCCTTCCAGCTTTAGGATCATGTAATTATTGACTTATTCTTTTATTTATTCTTTTTAGTAGCATTTTGTCCTTCATGGTCCTTTGTGGATGGAGACACTTAGTGGAATTTTAAAACTTGAGTTCAGTTCAAAGCCATTTATTGGTGTCTCTGTGACAGGCACTGTGCTAGGCACCACGGATTGTGTGTGTGTGTGTATGTGTGTGTGTGTGTGTGTCTGTGAATGGGTAGGGCAGATACGTAGATGAGTTTCCTGGTTCCTATTTTCAAGGGCTTTTCAGTTTTCACTTCTCTTGCTGGCTTACTTTCTTATTTCCTGTTTATAAGATGCTCTGAATGTAAGGTCGCTGGATTTAGCAAATAAAAACATAGAATGTCCAGTTAAATGTGAAATTTAGATGGACAAATAAGAGTGATTTTGCAATATTTGGGACATACTTAGACTAAAAAAATATTCATTATTTATCTGAGATTACAATTTAATTGGGCATCTGTGTGTTATCTGCCACCCTAAATGAAATCACCCCTGAGCTCTTTTTCAGATGTCACAAAAATTCTGCTCTTACCAGAATTTATTAACCTTGAGTTAAACTGGGTCCAAGGGAAAATTAGAGATATATATTTTCTATCTGGTATGATTGGTTTATTCATGCAATTAGTAAATATGCCTTGAAGGCCTACTATGTGCTGGGAACTAGGCTAGGTCCTAGGAATATAAGTGGAACAAGATAGAGATAGCCCATGCTCTCATAAAGTTTATGGTCTACTGGAGGGAAACAGATATTTAAAAAGTAATCACATATAATAAGTACTTGATTCCAATTATCATAAGGTAAATAAAGGAAAATAAAGGGTGCAATGAGAATGTTTAGCAGAGGTGCCTACTCTGGTCTTGGGGCTTGGAGTAAGCATCTTTGAGGAAGTGACATTTAACTTGAGACAGTTGGGTTCTGGATAATAGTGTTCTGGAAAGAAGAGCCACTAAGGAGGTTTTGTTGCATCCATGGGGGAATAAAAGTTCAAGTCTGAAAGAAATTAGAAGTAACAGTGGGTAGATTTATTTTTTATTTATTTATTTTTTTAGTATAAATGCAAGAGCAGCTGTTACCTCAGGAAAAAATCTCATTTTTAGAATCCAATATTAGGGCTGCGAAAGACCAGAGCAAAGACTCAGATCAGAGGGAAAGAGAGGAGACAGAGAAAATTATCTTGGTTTCTTTGCCAGGATGCCAGTAAGTCCATGCTTGTCTCTGAGAACCCAAGATCTGTGAACTTAGACACATTTGGGAGAACTCTCCCATCAAGAGATCAATTCAACACCATTTTTACCACTTTGGTATGGTGGGTGGTGTATTAGTTTGCTAGGTCTGCCAGAACAAAGCACCACAGACTAGGCAGCTTAATTAAACAGCAGCAATCTATTTCCTCACAGTCCTGGAGGCTAGAAGTCAGAGACAAAGGCATCGGCAGGGTTGATTTCTTCTGAGACTTCTCTCCTTGGCTTGTAGCTGGCTGTCGTCTCCTTGTTTTCACATGGTCTTCCTTCTGTGTGTATGCATGTCTGTGTCCAGATAAAGACACCAATCATATTGGATTAGGGGGTTCCCTAATGACCTCATTTAACTTGGTTATCTCTTTAAAGCCCTTATCTCCAAATACAGTTACACTCTGAGACTGGGGATTAGGACTTCAACAAATGAATTTTGGGGAGATACAGTTCAGTCCAAAACAGGTGGTATGGAAGAACAAACTCTCTTTATTACCTCCTCTCTCAGAGGAAGGCTTTTGAGATATTTGTCTTCTTACAAAGTTTAGAAATTTGCAGTGGAGACAGTTCTAGTCCCAGGTCTTTCATTCCCATCCAACATGTTCAAAAACTCTAATTTCCACTTCTCCTTTGAGCCCTGTGTTCCAGGGCCTGGGCACTTTTATCCTACTCTATAATGGACATGAAAACATCGGCTTTGTGGCGGATAGAGCTTGGTTGGAGGGGGCACTTAGCTAGGCAGTCAAATGGGCCAGCTTGCTTTCTGCACCACCAGCCCTCAAATTGAGGGCTTTAGGCAGGAGATTGGGTTCTACAGAGCAGACACTCTTATCAGGAATTACTGCCTTTCGTGGGTGTGCTTGGACAGAGAGATGAAAACAGAACAAATCTTCAGGAATTACAGCCTTTCAATTGATCAGTGACTGTTACTCATGCATTAGGCTACTCATTTCTTCTCCATGGACAGGAACAGATCAGTGATGGAGTAAGAGGCCAAGAGTGTTGCTCTACTGGGGATCCCTCCATGCGAGAATAAACCTGAGAAATATTTTATTAAAACCAAGATCAGTATCAGTATTTGCATTAGTATTGTTAGTGGTGGAGAGTATTAACATTAGTATTTGTATTTGCGCTATATATTGGTGTCAACATTATTATCAGTACCAGTGTCAGTATTTGTTAGCATTAAAATTGGTATTAGTGTTAGCATTAATATAACAAAGTGTTAGTATTAATATAATAAAACTTCTAGAACAATGTTTTGGCACTAATAGGGGCTCAAGAAAGGTTTATTTCCTTCCCCTTCACTCTTCCTTTTGCTGAAATTTCTCCTTTTGTCTTGGGGAAAGATTGATCCTTTCTCTTCCATGCAATAAATATGTATGGAGAATCATTTTACTGAATCAAATGAACTGCTGCTGCAGAGTATTGACTTTGGTGTATATGGAAGATTCTTGGTTGAGAAGAAATTTGAACAGTAAATCCCTTCCTGGGGAACATCTCCCTGATGGAGAAGGGAAACTTTTTTGACAGTTTTGGTGAGGTTTGGTCTGGGAAGATGAGTAGAGAGGTCAGGGCAGTGGGGAGCCGAGTGGCATGAACAAGAACTCCTTCTCCCCGTTAGCCAGCCTTGAAGAGTTGCAAGGAAAGAGTGGATAAGCATTTCAGGAAAGTCAGTGGGTACAAATCTATTGGGGTTTTCAGTGATCTCCTTTTATGATAACGCCTGGTTCCATACAACAAGTAATGGTGGTAGGGACATTCCATCTTAAGATGTCTTGCCTGAGGACTTGATTTTGTGGGCTCTTTTGTGGGCTTGATGTTGATATATTTTTACATCTGCAATCTTATTACTCAGGATACATTTTTTGAATAACAGCTTGTCGGGTAGTTTGTTAAATACAGAATGCCACTTGCTAGGTAAGCTAGACCTTTGTGTGGGAGAAACTGAGCTGTTAGCGCTGAAATGAAGCAGGACTCAGTTGGTAGAAACTGCGTTTGTCAGTATTTTGGAAAGAGAGATGTTTAGACCATTGTTATATGCAGTGATTTTTCCCTCACAAAGCTAGATATCACTCAACAAGCATTCATGAAGCATCTTCAATAGTCCCTAAGTCATTGCTACAAGATGAAAAGAAAAATGAAGAAACCACAGACTTGTACCAATAGAATGCACAATGTGATTTTTCTTTTTATGTTCTGTGATATCAGGGAGCACTAATATTCTGAAGTCTAAGCACCGGTCACAGCAGCTCAGGCGCAATTGTTCAGAGTATGGCTCCTCAGTCAAACCGCGTGGGTCCAAGTTCAAGTGTTATGACTTACTAGTTGTGTGACTTAGGTCACCTGAATATCAAATGAGATATTATGTAGAAAGTGCTTAGAGCAGTGATGAGCCCTGTTAAGGAACTGCTTAATGAGTGTTAGTTACCTTGTGTCATTGTTGTCATGACCATCCTCCTTTCATCTGATCATGGCAAATGGACAGGACTGAAAAATAAGGTGCTCTGCTTTCTGTTGCCTCATGTGTTATAAACCAACCCATGGACAATGAGACTTATGAAGTGTTGTGGTCTGGTACCAGAACAGAGTCCTGTTGACAATTCCAGACACAATCCTAGGGGAGAAAGCTCACCTCTTTAATGCACTTTAGGGGGAAAGGAAAGCTGTGGACTCAGATTCCGTTGTCGAAAATGAAACAGCAGAACTGCAGCAATCTGACACTTTCTGGTGAGTTTTTCTCAGCTCCCTAGATTCCTCTTGACACGTTTCCTATTTTATTCTTCACTTTCATTTTTCACACCAGTGTGTTAAGCTTCTGGAGAAATCTATAAAGATGGCACAACCACACGAAGACCGAGGGGAGATGAAGAAGCGCTGACCAGTCTTCTTAGGATGGCTTCCATTTTGCTGACACTGAGGCCATCTGCTTTGCTTTGTTAGAGCATATATGCTTTAGACATCCAAACTTCCCTTTGGACATACAAACGCGTGTTCCCAAATGAATTCAATCCCTTCTGGAGCCTAACTAGCCAATTTGGGGCAAATTGCTGAACCTCTCTTCAGTAAATGGATTTTTTAAAAAAATCTGTATGACTGTAAGCAAAAATAGCCCTGAATGGAGTCTTGAGTTACACCTCCTGGCTTCCAATCCTGGCTCCACCACTCACTGGAGCTTGGGGAAGTAATTCTCTGTTCATCGGTGTCCTCTTCTGTAAAATGAGAATGAGAGTAGCATTGTGCTATTGTTCAGAGGATAAAATGAGATCTCTTATGTAAAGCACTTAGCATAGTACCTGGCACATGGCAAACCTAAGGGTACTTCAGTTGTCTGAGCACTACTGCCTTGAGGTGGCCAAAAACCTTTTTTATTTTTAATTATTTTAAACTTTGACCCTATCCTGAGATTTGGTGAAAACATAAAAAATGTGCGTAGTCTTTTCACTATTATATAACCTTAATCATATCATCATTAAAAAATATTATAGATTATCTTAATTATATATACACACATATATATGTGTGTGAATGTACATATATATATATATAGAGAGAGAGAGAGAGAGAGAGAGAGAAAGAGAGAACAGTAGGTTACCAAAGAACCTACAAACATATCTGGGGCCAATTAAAGTCAAGAGGATGTCTGCATTATACTAACTGTACTTCAGGATACCCAAACAGATGATAAGGGCAAGTGTTTTCCTACATGGAAGTATTCCAGCTAATAAACGAAGACAGGATAATAGAATTAGCACCTTACCATTTCTTATCCCCTAATGGTTTAATGGACATAGGCAATGATTGTTGGTGGCTGCTAGCATCACAAAAAGAGAGACAATCAGACATTGTGTGTCTTCTGATGGATGCACACAACGCATCCATGAAATAGCCTTGTCCTCTCCCCAAACTGAACCTGAGTCTACTCAACCAACTTAAAAGAACTATAGAGGACTGGGGAACACATTCAACGATGCAGAGAGATGCAGTCAGCAAAACTCAGACTATTTGAGACATTACAGAACAAATGATTTGTTTCTTTAACAAAATTAAAAACATTATAAGAAAATAGATAAAGGAAGGTCATAAAATTAAAAAAGAAAAGAAATCTGTCAACTTGCTGCACTGTGTGGACCACCTTTAGGTCCCAATTTGAACAAATAAACTAAAAAAAGAAAAACACATTTATAAAGCAATCAAAAAATATGAACAGTGGCCAGATATTTGATGATGTTAAGGAATAATTATTAAGTTGGGTAATAATGATATTAAAATTATGTTTACAAAAAGGATAAGGTCAAATACTCTTTTCTTTTACCTAAGCATTTAAAACTATAAATCATTGCAAAGGAAAATTAAAGAAGATCTAAAAAATGGAGAGAGACACCCTGTTCATGGATTGGAAATCTCAATATTGTTAAGATGACAATTCTCCTTAACTTTCGCCTACAGGTGAAATACAATCCAAATTATAACCTTAGCATGTTTTTTATAAAAAATAAATTGATAAGCTGACTCTAAAATGTATAAGAAAAGCAAAGTATTTAGAATAGCCAAGAGAATCTTGAAAAAGAACAGCAAGTTTGGAGGGCTTATACTATCTGATTTCAATGCTCACTATAATTCTAGAGTAATCAAGACAATGTGGCCTTGGCATAAGGTGAGAATTTAGATAAGGGGAACAGAACAGAGAGTCCAGAAAGAGAGGCACACCGTATGGTCAAAGTTTCCAAGGAATTCATGGAGAAAAAGTAACAAATGGTTATCTGTATGGAAAAAAAAAGATAATAAACATTAACCCTTTCCTCACACCCGCCCAAAATTTAATTCAAAATGAATCAAATGCTTAATTGTAAGGGCTAAAACTATTAAACTTCTAGGAGAAAATCTTTGTGACACTGGGCTATAGGGAAAAATTTCTTAAACAGGGCATAAAAAGTACACTCTGTGAAAGAAAACAAAAACTGTATTTTATAAATTAAAAAAATTACTCCTCAAAAGACACAGTTAAAGAAGGAAAAAGGCAAGCCACAAGCTGAGAAAAATACTTGCAAAACATATTTGACAAAGGGTTGTTGTATTAGTTATCTATCTATGATGGTATAACAAATTATCCCCAGAACTTAGCAGCTCAAAACAAGAAACATTTATTATCTCACACTGTGTCTGAGGTTTGGGAATCTAGGAATACCTTAGCTGAGTAGTTCTGGCTCAGGAACCTTTCACAAGATTGCAGTCAAGCTGTCATTAGGGCTGGGGTCATCTCAAGGCTGGAGAATCAGCTTCCCAGCTCATTGGCATGGTTGATGGCAGGCCTCAGTTCCTCACTGGCTTCTGGCTGGAGATCTCCATTCCTCAGCACATGGGCATCTTCGTAGGCTGCCTGGTAGGTGGCTTCTCTCAGAACAAGTAATCTCAGAGAGAGAAAACCTAAGAGGGAAACCAGTTTTCATAACTTAATCTTAGTAGTGACACGCTGCTACTGACTGAATTGTGTCACCACCCCAAATTCATATGTTGAAACTCTAACTCCCAATGTGACTGCATTTGGAGATAGGGCATTTAGGAGGTAATTAAGGTTAAATGATGTCATAAGGGAGGGGTCGTAATATAATAGGACTGATGGCCTTATAAGAAAAGGAAAAAAGAGAGAAAGATCTCTCTCTCTCCACACTCATGCACCAAGGAAAGGCCATGTTACACACAGTGAGAAAGCAACCACGCACAAGCCAGGAAGAAAACCCTCATCAGAACCTGACCAGTCTGGCAACCTGATCTTGGACTTCTCGCCTCTAGAACTGTGAGAAAATAAATTTCTGTTGTTTAAGCCACCCAGTCTGTGGATTTTGTTATGGCAGTCAGAGCTGACTAATCACACACCATCATTTCTGCCATATGCTATTGTTCTCATAGACCAACCCTGATGCAACATGGGAGTGGATTACTCCAGGTTATGAATTCCAGGAAGCAGGGAACATTGCAGGTCACCTTAGAGGCTGGCTGCTATAGCTTATATCCAAAATATATAAATTACTGGTTAAAACAAATAATAAGAAGACAAATACCCCAATAAAAATAGGCAAAAGATTTGAACAGACACTTCACAAAAGAAGACATGTGGATGGTCAATAAGCACATGAAATATGCTTGGTCATCAGGAAAATGTTAGATTAAAACTACAATAAGATACCATTATAAACTCACTAGAATGTTTAGAGTAAAAACACTGATAATACCAAGAGTTAGTGAACAATTAAACTGTCATAGATTGCTGGCAGGAATACATAATGGTATAGTCACTTTGGTAAAGAGTTTGACATTTTCTTGTAAAATTAATCATGTTCTTTCTATATAACCTGGCAATCTGATTCTTAACATTATCTAAGAGAAATGAAGGTATGTGTCCACACAAAGACTATATGCAAATATTCATAGCAGCATTGTTCATAAAATCCAAAACCTGGAAACAACCAAGTGTCCATTAACTGGTGAATAAATAAATAAATTCTGGTATATCCTTACTCTGAAATACTTTTCGGCAGTAAAAAAAGACTAAATTGTCAATGCACACAACCACGTGGATGAATCTCAAAAACGGTATGTGAAATGAAAAAAATCGAACACAAAAGACTACTCTATGACACCACTGATACACAATACTAGAAAAGAAAAAAAAATTATAGTTACAGAAAGCAAATTAGTTGGGGCCAAAAGTTGAAGGAGAGGATTTTCTACAAAGAGTATAAAGGATCTTTTGGGGGTGATGGATTGTGGTAGAGGTTACACAACTGTATATAACTATCAAAATTCAAGAAAGAGAACACCAAGAATGGATGAATTTTATTCTATGTAAATTAGTCCTCAATAGAGCTATTAACAAAGAGTTACTTTTAGAGACATACTGAAATATTTACAGACAAAAAGATATAATGTTTCAAATTGGCTTCAAAATAATTCTGAGACAAGGAAGATGAGTAAGGGATATATGGAAACAAGACTGGTCATGAGTTGATATGTTTTTATTTTTTTATGTTTTAATTATTTATTTTTTGTGTGTGTGTGTGGGAGGAAGATCAGCCCTGAGCTAACATCCCATGCCAATCCTTCTCTTTTTGCTGAGGAAGATCAGTCCTGCACTAACATTTGTGCCCATCTTCCTCTACTTTATATAGGATGCTGCCACAGCATGGCTTGACAAGCAGTGCGTCGGTGCACGCCTGGGATCCAAATCTGTGAACCCCGGGGCCCCTGCAACAGAGCGTGTGCACTTAACTGCTACACCACTGGGCTGGCCCCATGAGTTGATGTGTTTTAAAGCCAGGTGATGAGTACATGGAGGTTCATTATGTTATTTTCTTTATTTTTACATTTTTTAAAAAGTTTCCACAATAAAAATTTTAAAAAGCAAAAACAAAACAATGTCAGGTGCCATATATCATACTTATTCAGAGCCTCTGCTACTCTTCAGGCAATCATTGAATCATCCATCCTGAATGAGCAGAAAGGTGAAAGAGTACTGTATTAGTTAGCAGTGTAACAAAGGGACTCTAAAATATGTAGCTCAAACAAGATAGAAGTTGATTTCTTTATCAAATAAAACAGAATTCAATTTCTCACTCATGAACTCTTCCAGAGCTAAGTGGGCAGTCTAGGATGGGGAGGAAAATCTGCTCCATGAGGTCATTCAGGGATCCAGGTTCCTTCTACTTTGTACCTTTGTCTCCCCCAACATGCTATTTTTAATCGTTGAAGCTGACGCACCAGCACCATTTCAGCCAAGGGAATGAAGAAAGAGAGTAAAAGGCAAGAAACATTCTTTTCACACATTGCCACTACTCACATTCCATTGGCAAGAACTTAATCACATGACCCCATTTGCAAGAGAGGCTGGGAAGCATAGCCTTTATGTAGATGTCATGAGTTTGCTAGACATTTTCAGATTAATAAAATCTCTACACATACACACACAACTTTTTGTGCACCTTTCTTCAAGATTAGAGGGTGAGTTACACCAAGATGAGTACATAAACAGTGATAGAGGAAGCATAGAATTCATGAAATGGGATAGAGCACAATAAGAGGCAAAGGGATTTCTCAGGCAATAGCAATTAGAAATCCCAGGATGATGGTCCTGCAGATTAAAAGAGGAAGCAGTTGCCAGGTGAGGAGGAGTGGAAGCGGTAAAATACCTAAGTGTCTAACTGTGTAGAAAAGAATATTGAGGAAAGATTTATAGTTTAGTTGCTAAGCTTTGGAAGAACCACAAATATAGAAATATAGAAAATTATGCAAATGGAAAATGAGGTGGTTGACTCATGGTAGAAATTGGGCAAAGGGAAAAATACGATTATAGTTCACGATTTGACTCAGCAAACAGCAATATTTACCTAGATGTAGTAAAGTGAATATATGATGTTGATTTAACCAAAAATTGTGAAATAACTATAATTTGGAATAATGGGAGAGGAAAAATAGGCAGGAGGAACATAAAAGTGATAGATTGTCATCTTTTGAATTAGGAAGACAATAGAAAATGTCTAAAATTGACATAGCAGCAGAAGCATATTGTTTAGAAATATGGAAGAAACAGCTAAGAGACCACAAAACGGTTGCCTTTAAAGAGTGGGGCAGGAGACTGCTGGGTTCTGTTTAAACACACTTGTTCTCTTTTTCTCATTAAACTTTGTGCATGGTGCTCTTTGATAAATGCAAAATTTAATCTCATTGGGAAAGAATTTGTTTGGAAGATAAAACTCGAAATCAAAAACTGAGAATACACTTCTTTCCACCCCACATTGAGAAGTGTGGTTACTGAATTGAAGATTTGAGCCAGGCCAGCAGGGTTGACTGGTCACACGCAACAAAGAAGAACGATGCCAAAGGATCCTGAGGGACGAATGAAAGGTTGAGCCCCTCAAATCTGCTGGGAGGTAATTTTAGGAATGAGAGTTTCTCCAAAGATTGCCCTCTGAGAACTCTCCTTTGAAAAACGGTCCCAATTCTGTGACTCAATACCGGCTGCTGTCTGAGTATGAGTCAGATTTGAGGCATTTTAAGAATGGATGGCACTGGTAGAATTTTATTGGCTTGCAAATCATCTTTTATTAACCTTATGTCATAAGGATTGTGTGATATAAGCTAACAGATGGAGACCAGAGAAAGAAACTTTGCTGGAGAGGTGCTTACATACACAGTTTTCTAATGAATTATATATATTTTAAATATCAAAGCAGAAGTCTGTTTTATTCTCTGCAGTGTCTCCTAGACCATGTTACAATTAAGACATATAATGGGTATGTGGATATATAATGGGTATCATTCCACCCAGTGGAATGAATTGGAAACTATTAAAATTTTAAGGAATTTTTGTGTTTCTGAGTGAGGTAGACAGCCTGCCTATTCAAATACATCTTATTACAGAATATGGAAGCTGCATCATTACACAAAATACAGGTGTATTGAGTACATTCTGAAGCAAGTTCATTTTTGAAATCGACATTTCACATTCTGTTGATAACCTCTCACCCCCAAACCACATTAGGGACTTGCTTTAATGAACCTTAAATTTCATCATGTATCGATTTTATTCTGCTTTTTACCAAACTTGAGGAAAAACACTGTGGAAAGGAAAATGAAAGGAACAGTCCATCTTGACTAAATCAGTGGGAAGCATTACCAGTCAATTGAGACTCAGATAAAAAGAATTTCACTTTGTTTCTATGAAAATGAGGAGATTAGAAAAAGGGAGAAACTCTGTCCATGAGGCTAATTCTTCCTCACTTTAAGAGCTGAGGGCTTTTCTAATGAGGAACACTAAGCCTGTTTTACATCACACAGAATTCAGCATTGCCACCTGCTTAGAGTGAGTGCACACTGCGTAGAAATAACAAAAACGAATGCAAGAAGTTACCCCAAAATGGGCCCGCTCGAAGATTAAAGTGGGAAAATAAAAACACATTTTCTTTCGCAAAAACGTGGGTGAAGAATGGAATTGCTGTTGTTTGAATGGTTTCCTAAATTGAGTCTCACCAGAGTCCAAGAAAAACATGTCTAAGATAAGGCCAAAAAATTACTCTTTCTGGGCAAAAATCAGTCTTAATTCCCTTCGACATAATTTAATGCTTTCCTCTAGCTGTTACGTTTTTCTTTAGCCAACGATGTAAAAACAAATTTACTGCAGATCTGAAAATTGTTTTTTGAGGGGTGTAAAAACACTTTGTGGTTTATATAAATGTAGTAATTCTCTAGATTACCATTTCATGGTACACCGCACACCAAAGAAAGCAACCTGTGTCTTTCACGCAAGAGTGTGGGTGGGTGGGGTGGCCTAAAGCAGGGGTTTGGGGAGCCCTTGGCTCCAGAATGTAATCAGATAAAGCTGGTGGCTTGGTATTAGTGTCTTAGCTTTGTCTAAGGCCTAGCATCTTCAATGGGCCAGCCCTCTCTTCATTTGTCACCCCAGCGCACCTTTTGTGCAAATAATTTCCCATTGGTATTACCCAGAGCTTGGAGTCGATAGTTGACTAGCCTCTTTGCTTGTACCATTATTTCCAGCAAGCTTGCTACATCTGCAATAAATCCTGGAGGATTTGTGGGTGGACTGAGGAAGTATGAGTGACAGAATGAGGTGATAAGGCCTGGATTCAGCTGAAACAAAAGCTTTTCCATTCGGGCCTGATGTGGCAGAATCACAGTCTCTGAAGATTTGATTTGATCAAGTTTTGGCCAGCTGTCTCATGGAGTTCAAGCAAGCTAGAAATGAAGCCCATGAGCATTTCTTTCGTTCTCTATTAAGCTTGCCTATGAGTACCAGTGATGGAACTCTCTCTTTCCTTTGCCTTTTTATGTTGCGATGGTGGTGGTGCACACTGGATATTCAAGAAGATGTGTTGGCTGTGCCAAGGAACTGTTTTAGGTGATAGACTCAGATGAAAAGGCAGGCTCTGGCTTTATACAGCAGTCACAGACCATTTTCAGGTGTAGGAGCAAGAAATGTGGTTTAATAGAAATTTCTCAGCTTGGTTGCAAAGGGGCAATGATGAGCCCTTCAAAGCAGAGTTGTTTTTAAGCAAGATCAAATCCGTGGCTGTCATTTTATAACAATTTTTCTTCTCTTGGGTTTTATTTTTTCTTTTATCCAGAAAAGCTTAACTTGGAAGTGGTGCCTGTTTATCAGCGATGGCTCATTATGCCTGTGTGTGTGTGTGTGTGTGTGCACGTGTGTGTGCATTTCAACATATAAGTGAAGGGAGGCACTGTGGCTTCTGAAAAGCATATTGTGTGAGAATCTGCACGATTGCTGAGATATTTTCATGGGGTGCTTGGGACTTCAAGATCCCTTGCTAGGACTCTGTATCAATTAGAATAGTCTGGGTTATGTCTTGCTAACCAATACCTCTAAAATTTCAGTCAATCACAATAACAAAGGATGATATATTGTCCATGCTATGTGTCTGCTATGGACCGAATGTTTGTATACCCCCAAATCCATATGTTGAAGCCCTAATTCCCAATGTGATGGTATTTGGAGGTGGGGCCTTTGGAAAGTAACTAAGCTTAGATGAGGTCATGAGGGTGAAATCCCCATGATGGAATTGGCGACCTTTTAAGGGGACGAGAAGACCAGAGCTTTCTCTCTCTCTGCCATGTGAGGATACAACCAGAAGTCAGCCGTCTACAAACCAGGAGGAGAGCTCTCATCAGACACTGAATATGCCAGCACCTTGATTTTGGACTTCCCAGCCTCCAGCACTGTGAAAAATAACTGTTTGTTTAAGCCACGTAGTCTATGGTATTCATTGTAATAGCCCGAGCTGACTACGACAGTGTCCATCATGGGTCAGCTGTGCTCTGTGCTGGGACCCGGGTGGATGGAGCAGCCTCTATCTGGGACATTGCCTGTGTCATGCGGAGCGAAGAGGGAGAATGACAAATTGTGCAATGACTCTTAGAATCTCCACTTACAAGAGACATGTGTCGCTTCCACTCACATTTCCTTGACCAAAGCACGTCACAGAGCTAAGCTTTTCATCAGTGGGGTGGGGAAAGGTAAGCATTTCTCATGAAGGACACAGCACTGCTTGGAGGCACAGTGTACAACCTCTAGCAGTCCTCAGTTTCCCCATATATAATGTGAGGGAATCAGATGTCTCTGATTCCATTCAGTGGCACTGTGAGGCAGCAATTTTGGCTGCAGAGATCTGAAGGAGATGCTCCAGTGCAGAGGAAGCTCTAGGACCATCATAACACGGCCGATGAACATGAAGTTCCAACTTGGCTGGCGGAGAGGTATATAGGTATATGTGTCACAGCTGAATAATGGTTGTGGCAAAGCTAGAAAACCACAGAATATAGGAGAAACTGTTTTCAAATATTTTTTGTTTTTGTTAGTGCCCTCGAGTGGATTCTGACTCCTAACAACCCTGTGTACAGCAGAGCGGAACCCTGCCGGGTCTTTTTGTGCCATCCTCTCACCTTCTCGCGCTATGTCAGACGATGCTCCACTGTTATTCATTGGATTTTCATGATCGATTTTTTGGAAGTGGGTGGCCAGGTCCTTCTTCCTAGTGTATCTTAGTTGAGAAGCTCCACTGAAACCTGTCCACCACTGACCACCCTGGTGGTATTTGAAATACTGATGACATAGCTTTCAGCATCACAGCAACACGCAGCCACCACAGTATGACAACCAACAGACGGGTGGTGTGGTTCCCTGATGGGGAAACGAACCTAGCCATGGTGGTGAAAGGGCCGAATCTTAACCACTAGACTACCAGGCTTAGCTTTCAATTATTATACTTTGTTTAAATTAGAAATAAATTTTTTCCTCCATCCATGAGGAATAATAAATAAATAAATTTACCGTCATTTTAATCCTTTTTTGTGTGTAATATACAGCATTTACAGAAAGATCTGAAAAGGTGAATGTACAACTTAATGAATTATTATACAGAGGATGCTCATGCAACTACCACCCCGTTCTAAAGACAGGACATTGCTGGTATTCCAGAAGCCCCAAAGTGTCCCTTCCCAATAACTGCTCTCCTCACTCATTTTTTCTCAAAGATAAGTGGTAAAGTCTCTCTTAGAGTTTCCCGCAAACAGATTCTAAGATGGAAAGTTACAGGCAGTAGGTTCACTGGGGATGGTCTTGGGACATACCCCCATATGAAAGTCAGGAAGGCGAGATGAGCAGTGGCAGAAGCTGGTACACAATGTGGTTGCCCCAAAGGCCACTGTCAATTTTCTGAGGTGGGCTAACTCTTCAGAATCATCCTGAACTGAGGCAAGCGGGGCTGAGATTTCATATTTCCACACTGGCCAGTCATTAGACACAAGCCAACCCCAGGGAGGGGTATGACCTTGGGTGCACCGTTCCTTGCCGCCAAGGGTAATACCCAATGAGGGACCAAGTAGTGAGCCATCAACTGAGAAAATCCTCAGCAGCTGAGAATACTGCAGGGCACCTGAAGAGGGGATCCTGTGAATCACAACAGCATCCACAATACTAGCTGTTACGGTACCTACCTCCTTTATATGCTTTTCCATTTTAACATTAACCTACGTCTCATGTATTTTTTAAATATCTAGTTTGTTTTACTCAACATTTTATTTTTAAGATTCAACATTGTTGCCTGTGGCTGCAATTCATTCATTTTCTTGACAGTATTGTATTTTATTTTATTATATCCCAATTTATTCATCCGTTCTACTGTAGAAAGACATTAGGGCTGTCTCCCACCTTGGGCTATATACATAATGCTGCTCTGAATATCACCATAAACGGCTCCTGGTGCACATTTCTGTGTGTATGTCTCTAGGGTAGACAACCAGGAGTGGGAAATGGGCTGTCCGTGCTTTCAACTTTCCTAGACAACGCCAAATAGCTTACTTTCCTACCCACAGCATCTGCATTCCCATTGTTCCACATCCTTATCAACACTTAGTGTTTTGTTGTTGTTGTTTGTCTCTAATGCAACCATCTAATGGGTATCCATTCATGTTTCATCATGGTTTTATTTTCCATTTCCTTGATGACTAATCAATTTGTACAGTTTTTCATATATTTTTTATCCTTTTAGATTTCCTCTTTTCCAAAGAGCTTGTTTTTGTCCATTTTTCTTTTGAGTTCTCTTTTTCCTGCTGAATTAAATAAGATCTTTATGTATTTTGGATGTATAAAATATTACAAGTTAGATGAATATTGCAAATATTTTCTTCAACTCCATGGATGCTTTTTCACCCTCTTAATGATGTTTCAGAAGTTCTTAATTTAAAGTAACCAAAATTTATCAAATTTTTTCCTTTTGGTTAGTGCTTCTTTTGTGTCCTGTGAAATATATTGACCTTAAGTTTGCATAAGTAGTTTAGATTCAGACACCTTATGAAATATATTGTCTCATTCAGTTCTGAGATGAGAAAGTACCTTGCGCTGTTCTTTCCTAAAAAAGCATTTTGAGTATCTGAGAAGAGAAATGGTTTTCTTTGCAATAAGATAAACTTACCTTCATTTTAACTTTATTTTTTTTTAGTTTGGCCATTGAATCCATCAGGAAATGGTGCTAGTTATTTAAACAGAAAAGAAAAATCAACCTGCAAGGATGTACAAATGCCATTCAAATTCAGCTAAGTTTTTAAAGTTGAAATCTCTTTTAAGGAGGCATGGTCATTGGAATAGTTAAAAGGAAAAAAAAAAATAACTCTTAGCAGGAGGCAGCAAAGAAAATCTGTTAGATACAGACTGGAAAAATGAACAGATCCAAAAGGGTTTAGATGAGTTCACGGACTGATGGTTTTATAATGGGATTATTTAAGGAAGTTGAGAGTTTTAGGGTCTATCCATAACCTTTTAAGAGCTATGTCACTTAGGGCAGTGACTCCCAGCAGTTCCTTAGAGCCATTTCACCGGACATTAGTAAGGCTATTTGACCCCAGCGTATTCCGAACTGCTAATTCCCTTTCCTCTGTGCATTTCCCAGGTCCAAGAATGTAGGCACAAATTTAAGATGGTGGAGGCTGAAGGCACGCCTTCAAGTTGGAGTTGGACTTGTGCTTCTGGCTGGTTTTCCAGTTGAAGGAGTGATTTCATCATCACTGATGTGGTAGCTTCTAGGAGGAAGGTGAGCTGGTCCTGAGGCTGGGCTTTATCCCCCAATATGTCCTTTCTACCAAAAATAAGTTCTGCTCTTCCCCTCCACCCCTTTGCCATTCTCTGGCTTAAAAGTTTGGGTGCTCATCTTTCCTAGGAATACATCCCAATTTTCAGTAGACATTTGGCTACACTTATCTGTGCTATAACCCCAAAGTTGAGAGCCACTGATATCTAGCAGCCACGCCCTCCCTTTGTCACTATCTCTTACTACTTAGCATGGGAATTTCCATGCTCTTATGTTTGTGAAGTTCAACTTGTCATCGTGCTACTGTATTGCTATTGGCGATTTCTCATTTATGTGTCCTTCCTTGTCCTGGGAAGGGGTTCCATCTGAAAAGTTAAACTTCTTTTTCAGTTTCAGGAAAGGACATAAGCAAACCATGGCTTCCAACTAATTAACCTGGACGGGAAGTTCTTTTTAAAGTAATTATGAGCTTTAACTGTTCAAGTCTCAACAAGTTTTGATAAGGTTAGCCTGCTGTGCTTCAATTACAACGAGAAGTCAACATTTTCTTAGTAGCCTTTGCAGAAGCCCGATAAATATCATTCTTTTTCAGTGCCTAGGTTCTGAACCAAATTGAGAAAATAAAGAAATTGAGAACTAAGGGAACTATAATAAAAATTCTGGACCAGCCCTGGTGTCCTAGTGGTTAAGTTCAGCGCACTCTGCTTTGGCGGCCTGGGTTTGGTTCCCGGGCATGGACATACACCACTCGTTTATGAGTGACCATGCTGTAATGCCACTCACATACAAATAGAGGAAGATTGGCAACAGATGTTAGCTCAGCAAATCTTCCTCAGCAAAAAAAAAAAATCCTGTAATTCCTGTAATACCATGTCCTGTGATGGTAGTGGGTTATAGATTGGGGGCAGTTCTCTGTCCAGCCCCCTTTCTCAAGTTGCAGGGAGAGGGGGAAAGTGGAGGGAAGGTCAAAGTCCAGTGAGGTAACTTTAGACAATGCTATCTTGAAAAATGGAGAGGTGAAGGGAGGGTCTCCATATCCCCAGGATTCTTCTGGGCTGATATCCCTGAATCAGGATGACCAAACAGATATCAAATAGCTGGGAGAGTCTGCAGTTGCTGTCACCACACTGAAGTCCCAGCCAGCCACAGAATCTTGAATCAATCATCCTCAATGGGGTGGTGCCAGGATAGATTTAGGTCTCAAACTGGAACACCAGAACTGCTGCCCAGCTAGCTACTCGGGCTCATCTGGTTATTCCATCAATCTCATAAGTAGCTGATTGCACATCCTAGGACTAAATTGTGTGGTCCCCACTTACTTTGTTAAGGAAGGATTTTCACCGTCTGTCCTTAGTACAGATGAAGGCCAAGTTGAAGGAAGTAGTTTAGTTTGAAATAACTAAGTCTGCTGCTTGAACCCCAAGAGTAGACAGTTTTATCCACGAGATATATGCAGTGCTCTCCACATTAGAGTTAGGGGGAGGACAACCAGACTAAGACCTATAGCATGGAAAAGCAAAGAAGCTTCTGTGGACAGCTATCTCTGAAGAGGAAAAATGGAAGAGCTGAGTGAAACATATGCAGTTTGTTCTTCCCAGATCTTCCAGTGAGACTCAACTGTTAAAACCCACAGGTCTTCTTTTGACCAGATGTATGCTAAATACCCTCTAGATATGTTCAGGGCCCATGATCTCAAATCTTTTGTTGCTCTACACTTAAAAATCTTAGAAAGAAACAATATTTGTAGGGACCTATCTGAAGAATGGGTAGAGCATACGTTTCTCTAGGTCACTGATTCTCAAAAGAATTTTGTTCATTTATTTAAAAACTCTTTAGTAAAAATTTGTTTTTTTTTTGGAAAGTGGAGTATGTAAACAGATCCAAGCAGTGACTCTAGTTGAAGTGTGCCTGGGGGACACAGATCTCATTTCTCTTGTCTCTGATTCTTGTAAGCCGCTCAGAGGGCTCCAGGGGTCCTCACAGGGCTCCACAGGAAATCATTACACTGGAGAATCAGAAATATTTCCCTGGGTTAATCCAGGGCTACACAAAGCTCGATTTCCAGACTCTATAATTTTAGACCCTGGTAGAGTTACTTTTACTAAATTATATTTGGTGGTTATACATTATATTATATAATGTATATATATGTGTATATATATACATTATATTCAATGTACACTAAGAGAGATTATGAAAAAACAAACAGCCATATAAAAATAATTTTATTTATTGTAAGGATATCATTGAGTATATTGTTTACCACATTAAATAACGTCCTCCTTATGAAGACCCATGGGAAAAATTTCTCCCAGATTCTTATTTTTAGGAAGAGTTGCTCTTTTTCTAAGCCTCTGGCTTGTTTCAATCTATAGACACCAAGAACCCTGAAAACAGCTATCTTAGTCTGTTCAAGCTGCTATAACAGAATACCATAGACTGGGTGTCTCATAAACAACAGAAATTTATTTCTCACGGTTCTAGAGGCTGGGAAGTCCAAGATCAAAGTGCTGGCAGATTTTTTGTCTGGTGAGAGCCCACTTTCTGGTTCACAGACAGCTGTCTTCTTGCTTGTCCTCACAGGTGGAAGGGGAAAGGGAGCTCTCTGGGGCATCCAACATGGTGACAAGATGGGAAGGATCTTTCTTCATAGGGAAGCTCAATATAAGTATGGCATTTCCCAAAGTCAGGTAGCATTTTACTGAATGTGTCTTAGCTCTCCTACTGTGGGATGAGGGTAGGGGCAGGAGTACAAGAGATGATGGTTAAGCTTCCTTGAGGGGTAGATACCTGGATCAACTGCATCTTTCAGGCAATCTCCCTAAATGCTATTTCCTTGATGAACTTTTGATGGATATTGTGCCTAAACTCCAGAGTTTAGGTAGTGCCTGGTACAGAGCAGAGTTTGTTGGGTGAATAAGATCATGCTGGAGCTCTCAAGGTTTTTATAGAACTAATCTTGCTGGGGCCCCCATGAAGACCAATGTCTACCAGTGGATTAACTCCTCCTTTCCAACTTACACAGGCCACTGATGTTTCCAGCTGAAACAACCACAGCAACATTGCCAGAGCTTTCTCTGCCTCTGTCTTTCTTATTATCTAGAGTGACAGGTTGTCCATTCTAAGGTTTGGAAAATGAGATCCATGACCCTAAATACCACTTATGGGATGCTAATTGTTTTACACTGTTTCTTCTCTTTTCAATTTCATATCATTAGAATTTTGCCTCCTAATCCAATCTCAGATCCCTGTATTTTTTAATTGGTTAGGGCAGGGAGTAAGAAGCAATTAGTCATTTTATTTAAAATGCAGATTCCTGGGCTCTACTCACATGGAATTCTGAATCAGTGTCATAGGAGGTTGGAGTCCTGGAATCTGCATTTCAATAAGCAAGTCAGATTCAATTCCTGCTCCAAACTCCATTTTAGCCAATGAAGTCAACTCCTTTTCAGCTTTTAACACTCTATAATAAAACTATAGTTTAAGTCTGTGTTTCTCAATCTCTGGTTCATTATTGCCCACCCAAGGAGCGTTTATATTTTTCCTTTTTCTAGTCATCGCCCACCTTATCATCCCTCTGCCATGAAATGTTAATATCACAAACATACTATAAATATGTTTATGTACTGTGGCCTTTTGAAGGGGTACAAACCATTGTAATATTTAAGCGTTTTTGCCCTCCCCCGTGAATAAAGTTTCACTTCCTTGGGGGAAATGTTGGCTTTATTGGGAATAAGTGGTTTAAATCAAAGGCTTTTTGGAAGCTCACTGTGCCCGTGACTGACTGCCTGCTATCCACTGTGCCAGTGGGCACCAGAGCTCAACACGCCTCCTAATCACTTCATCTCCCCTCCTCCACCTTCAGACTATCCTGCCTGAGGGTCCTCTGTTGGTCAACAGCACTGCCACCTGTCTAAGCCAAAAATCTGGGAATTATCTAAGCTTCTTCTCCCCAATCCTGCTACTTTTACCTGCCATACACTTTACAAACATGAATCTTCTTCCATAACCCATTCATCAAATCCCTCATTCTGAATGTCATTCCTTCTTCCTTGAATAACTGCAATAGTCTACTAGCCAGTCTCCCATCTCCACTCTTCAAATCCATTTACACAAAGATCTAACTGAATTCAGATCTGATACCCTCCCACCCCTGCTTAACCTTTCAGTGGCTCCCTGATGCCCTTGAGATGAATTACAGAGGCTTTAAAATGATGTCTATGCCCTCCAAAGTTTGGTCCCCTATTCCGTTTCTCTATCCCATTCTCTATTTTCCTGTCCTCACATTTTGTGCTCCAGGCCTACTGAACTGCTAATCTCACTATTTTATGCTTCTTTACCTTTCCTTATGTGGTTCCTTCTTCCTAGATTTCCTTTCTTATTCTTTGCTTACTGGCTTATTACTTCATATCCTTTAAGGCTCAGCCCTCACCTCCCTGAAAAACCATTCCTGAGAGCCCAGACCGTGCTAAAGGCTTCTCCCCAGTACCACGCCACTGTGGGTTTCTTTTTGTGGCCTTGTTTTGAAGCCATGTCTGTCTCTCATTAAATCCCAAACTTGTTGATGGCAGCAACCACCTCTTTTTAGCTTTCTATCTCTAGAAGCTAGTGGAGTGCTTGGCACAGAACAAATGTTCAATAAAGTGTTTGTTGAAGTAAACTGAACTAGCCTTCCCGAGGTTGGGGGTACTAATTAGTATTAAAATGGACAAAAAAAAGCAGATGCCCAGGAAGGAAATAGAAAGAAAGCATAGGCCTTGATAATCCACCAATGGGATAATTACTTCTAAATAATTCAGGTTGAACCAGAGTTGCTCCCGAAAGATGCCAAAACAACTGGTCAGTTCATTGGAAAAGTCAGCCAGTTGGCATCACGGAGACCAAAACATTCAACCAGTCATCTCGCTGGACTTGTGACTTTTCAGCAGGTGTCCATCCCACCTGGGATGGAAGAGGTTACTGATCACTGTTTATTTCTACTTTCTCTTCCTTCCCTACCCTCCCACACACCCTACAACCTCCACTGGTGTTTTCCCACCCATGCAAAAACATAAACATTTAAAAACATTCGTATTGGAGAAAATTCCCTAAATTGGATAGAAAATTCCCTGAACTATCCACATGAAAATTCCTACATACGAAAAGGCAAGTTTAACCAAGTTGCTCTAAAGCACTAGCCCTTTTCAGGTTCTGGACACGTGGCCTCTCTGGCTGAATGGACAGAAAGTCTGAATGTGTAAGGGAAGCTAAAAACAACAACCCAAACAAGACAGCCATTCTCAGACCACCGCTCAGAGAGGCTTGCTCTCCGACGGGTTCTACATGCTAAATAACTCCTATTCTTACTCCACGTTGACTTGGTGGCCCGAGCCAGGTGAAAAGACAATTGACCCAAAGAGCCAAATTGAGCTCAAAACTTCCCTAACGAGGTGAATATTTTATAATCCCAGTCAGCATTGTCGGGCACTAAGTACCACTTTCTAAAATTATATCTTCCACGTAAAAGAAAAATTATTAAAAGAAGGTGGGAGTGGGCAGAAAAGAAATCCTTTGGTGGACTGTTTTACACTTTTGTTGTGTTGTGTGCTTTCTTGCAGGCGACTTTTTGGCAAATACTGCATCTTCAGCCGGGAGAAGTTGGCTGAGTACAAAAGGGCTTTTGAAGTGGTGAGTATAAATTCAGACTCCTTTTCTTTCTTCCTTCCTTCCTTTCTTCACCCTCTCTCTTCTGCGTCTGCAGAGCGCTAAGCAGAAATAATCAACACCGTTGCTCACAGTACACGTCCCATGAATTACTCAAACATCAAATGTAGCTTTAGAATGGAGGCACGCTTTATTCTTTTCTGCAGAATTTTCTCTATCCATTCTTTATTTACATGTCATGGTTAGGCTAAGCGATGTACAGCCAGTCAGAACACACGTGCATGCACACACACACACACACACACACAAGGCCATTAAACAAATTAAAAGGGATGGGGATGACTAATACAGTTCTCTTGGAATCCCCAATTTGATTAGTCTGAGTTTAATACACAAAAGCAGCGCCGGAGAAAGAGGGGAGGCGAACTGCTCTTTAATAACCTGTACAATTAAATTATGGTGATGAATTTAACTATTCTGTGCCTCGTAAAGGAGTCTTATTATCTAATCACTTGTATAAGAAAGTCAGTTTTTCGGCAGGGTTTCTGAGTATGTCCCTGGAAGACTCATGGTGGCAGTTCTATGCTTTAAAAGCTGTTTCTTTCCCTTTATGAAACTGCTTTCCTGTTTTTCAAGCTTTGTCTCTAAAAATTATTCGGTAGTTTTAGCTCCTTGGGGCTCCCTACGTTTTTTTCAGCCCTTTGGAAACCTGGAGTCAGAAAGGATAATGTAGGGGATAGGGATTGGTTTTCCCTTTGTTGCTGTAGGTAGATACTTTGGGGTGACTTTTGGTCAAAGGCCCTAACATGCTTTAGGTTGTGAAGAGCATCCTGCTTCTTTCTTTATGGAGGCCCATTTTGCCCTAAGAATTGAGGCATCTCACCAAACATCAGGGGGCACGTTGTGGCAGAAGCTGAGATGATTTGGCTTGATGTTCTAGGGACCAGGCCGCCATATTTGTTTCCTTTCTGGGATTCGTCATTCTATTATGAAGCAGAGTGTGAATGTCCATCCAACCATTCTTTATAGAAATATGTCTCCCATTTGCCTTTACTTAAAATTTATAGTTCAGGCAGGTGCTATCCCAATAGACGATTATTCTATGTAGCTTAAGGCACATTCCCATGAACTGTTGAATGATGAACTAAAACGGAGCAAGGGGCAAGGGTGGGGAGAATTTTTGTACTGCTGGCCTCAAGCATAGTTTCCATTGGACCTCAGCTGCTATTACAAATTAGGCCTATCTCTTTCCACCTCAAGTGTAAGTGATGAATAGTAATTACAGTGACATAATTTTCCAGTGTAAATTGTGGTAGTGTCTTATTGGCACCTAAGTTCTGAAAAATTCTGAGAATTTCTGAAAGTTCTGAGAATGTTACATTGCATGTAACATTCCCATGTGGTTACCAGAATGGACTTTGTTTCAAGGTAGTGCAGCATGAGGGTTAGGAGAACAGATTTTGGAGCCAGACGGCCTGGCTTCAAATCCTAGTTCTACCACTCCTGGTTTCAAGATCTTAGGCATGGTATACTCCTCTCAGTGCCTCAATTTCCTCATTGCAAAATGGGGATGACAATGATAACACAAAAAGTTGTTGTAAAAGTTAGATGATACCCCTAGACTGGAAGAAAATATTTGCAATACAAAGGATTTGTGTACAGGATATATAAAAATCTTTTTTATGACTCATTGTCAAGAAAAGAAATAACCAAAAAATATGGGCAAAGGAAAAAAAAAGATATGAATGCCATATAAGCACCAGAAAAGGTACTCAATACTATTAGTCATCAAGGAAATGCAAATTAAGACCACAATACTATTACACACATTGAAAATGACAAAATTTATAAAGACTGAAAATATCAAGTGGTGGGAATATAAAATGGTACAGCCACTTTTGAAAATAGTTTGGTAGTCTCCTATAAAAGTAAGAATATAATTATCATTCAAGTTAGCAATTCCACTTCTAAGTATTTACTCAAGAGAAATAAAAATATATGTCCATACAGACACACACAAAAGAGTTAAATGACACATGTGAAGCCACAGAACAGGGCCAGTTATGTGAATTGAGGCCTCATTAATTATTCAGCATTTACCATATGCCAGGCACTCTGCTAAATCCTTATGTGCATTTTTATCTCATTTACACAACAAATCTAAAATGTAGTTGTTATTTTCTGTATTTTGAAGATAAGATACTGACTCTTAGAGAGACTAAGCAACTTGCCCAAGGTCATGGATAGAAAGTCGTAAATCAAAGAGTTAAGCCTATGAATGTGGATGGTCTGACTCTAAAACGTGCATGCTCAGCCACTTCTTATACAATGTAGATCTGAAAATATTTACCTGGTCCCAAAGAGTGTATTATCCAATAGGGGAGGAAACAAGGAAACAATCAGCCAGTGTTTCCAACAGGTAGCATTGAATGAATGAAGTAGGGGAAAATACAGGTTGGCAGGGAGGGGGCGGAGAAAGGGAAGTGCCGCAATGGTTGATCAAGCATTTGATCAGGCATAGGACATCAGGCATCTGGCATGCGGAGCGATGGTAATCAGTTAAGTGGTCTCAATAGAAAATCAGTGTCCAGTGTGCTGATCTAAGGTGGTCAGAGCTTAATAAGGGGAAAATGCACCAACTATAGTTATCCTGGCTGCTTTGTCCTGCCTGGAGTCTCAGTATGTATTTATTAACTGGCTGACTTAATCATCCACCCGGCTTGGGTCATGGTGTCCGGTCACCTTGCCAGAGATCAGCAATGAAATGATATTCCAGGGCACAGTCAACTGATAAACACTGCCTCTGTCTCATTATCATACATCCAATACAACCTTAAGAGTTGTGCAATGACCCATTAGAATTATCCCTATTCTCATGATCCATCTGAGGAGATTGAAAGTAGAGCAGAAGAAGGAAGGATTCCACTTTTTTTTTCCTTTGGATTCTAAAACTTGGATTCCTGAGCTTCACTCCACTCTCTTCGCCAGTCCAGGCCACATAAACTCCTGGAGCTTTATCTCACTGTGGCGAAGATGGGAACCCAATTTTTAGGGCCTGTATATTTTAAAACTTCTAGCTCATCAGTTCTTGGTCAGGATGAGCTTTGCAATATTTCCTTGTCTGAACTGTCCTTTCCTTGTGGCGCATTAGATGTAACACTGAATACTGGGTTTGCACATAGATGGACTTTATCTGTACATTATATTTATAATCTGGGATCAGGGTGACTTTGACTTTTAATCCATCAATTTTAGAAAAGCAAAGGAGACCACAGATAGATGATTTATAGAAATTATATTGTTAAAGAAAAAATTATTCACAACACTTGTTAAAAAAATGGTAAAGAAGACTTTGTTCAAGAGGAGCTACTGTAATGGTGTTTTGTAGTAAGGGAGAGAGGTTAGGCTTAACCTCAATACAACAAGGAAAATTAATAGCCAAGGAGCAGGACGGGTAGGGGCAGGGGGTCAGTGAATGGAAAATTACTAAGAGGAAACATCAGGGGTAAGGGGAGTTCTGGTTAAACCAATCTAATGAGATTCTTGCTGAAGGCAGGCCAGGGTGTTCAGACATCACCTGGGGGCTGGTAGAGGGTAAGGAACTGATCAGATATTGAAGGTGATCAGATATTGAGTGTGGGGATTCTGGTTAAACTGACTTAGCAGGTTTCTTGTTAGAAATGGACTCTACAAAGAAGGACATAGGAGCCCAAGGTAAAGCCTAGTCAAAAAGGGAGCTCAGAAGAGCCTGACCAAAGTTTGGTCAAGGAGAAAATTTTGCCAATATATGGAATATGGTATGGTCTGCCATTTCATTTTTGAATGAGACAGGTTAGAGACTCTCATGCCATGTTAGATATTTCTCTATACTCTGGAACTGAGATTACAATGTGCATTTAGGAAGTGTCCTGGATCACCTAATAGGGAAGAATCTCCTCATAGTGTATAATATCCTTGCATTTTGAACATACACAAAATATAATGCATCTAAATTGATTGGATATCAGTAATTATCATTTTTATTTGTGCTATTGATTTGTTAAATAGTAACCAGAAGAATTTCATACATAGGTTTTTGTGTGGCTCCTCAAAATGGAATTTTCTTTTCACTGGATACGTGAAGCAACTATCAGGAAAAACAATACGTATGTCATGGTGTTCATTTAGAGTAAAATTCAAGGTTCTGTGAACTCTTGGTGTTACTTGGTGAGATCTTACAACACTTTCTCATCACTAGTCACAAAATTTTATTAATATCCTTTAAAACTGACAAAAGATAGTAATTTGAAAATAAATTAGGTCTACCTTCTTGTTTTGAGATGGAAAAAAGAATCATATTTTGATATAATCTAATTGTTTACAAAATGGTATTCAAATCTCTTAAAGCATTTGAAGATTGTTCTTAACTAACAAATGGTTTTGAGAGGGAATGTTGATTAGTGATTGGGAATCAGTCTTGGAAAAGAAGACTATCAGGGTTTGAATCCTGCCTCTACCACCTACTAGCTGTGTGCTCTGGGGCAAATACTTAGCCCCTCTTGCCTCCATTTCCTCATCTGTACAGTGGGGTGTTGATGTTAGTACCTACGTCATGGGTTGCTTGGAGAATTATGTCACTTAGTATATGTAAAATACTTAGAGCAGAGTTTGGCACGTGGCTCTCAAGTTAACCTTGAGCCTTGTTCTCTTGGTGCAGTTTGACTTGCACTGGCTAGTCCTTTTATTTTTACTTCCAGTCAGTACTTCTGAAATGTGATAATTAAGAATGTAAGCTCAGTTGACTCTGGATCCAAGAACAGGCTCTACCACTGGTGGTATGACCTTTGGCAAGGCATTTAATTTCTGAGTTTCCTCATCTATGAAATGGGAATAATAGTAATTACCTTATAGGACTGTTACAGTAATGAAATTAGGTAATGTGAATAAAGCACTAGGTACAGTAACTAAAACACAGTAAAAGTTCAACAAGTGGTAACTGGTTTTTATTAGCTAATACAGGCAGCATTGTTTCAGGAAATGGACAGTGATCTGAAAATCCGGAGAAGTGGCCTCTAGCCTAGACACATAATCTCTTCGACATGAGGCAAGTGGATTCAACGCCTCGGCTTCTACATTTGGAAATGCAGATAAAATGCTCCCCTTTACTAAAATCCATCATCTCTTTTCATTTGCTTCTCTAATCTGTGACTACCTAGAATAGGCACAGTAAGAGTAAAAAGAGGGAATACTTACAGAGTTCCTACAGTGAGCTGATCAGGTAGAACATGATGAGAGAAAACTGAGTGTGAGACCAGAGCGGAGGAGGAGCCAAGACCATAACCAGGAGGCAGAAAAAATAAGGATGTGTTGTCCATCTATGACTGCTTCTCTTGGCACTAGAAAGAATCACAGGAGAGGGCCTTAAAGATAGAAGGAAGAACTTGTTTAATGGAAGGTATTGATGCAACAAAACCCACAAGGGATGGAAATCTAATGAAAGTTGCAAGGGGTCTTTGGTTGCTTTCCCCGTAAAGGTCTAAGATCCGAGGGAAAGGTAAAAGTTGCCTTGTCACAGTGTGAGACACTCAAACCTGCATGAAAATAATGGCAATGTCAGGGCTCAGAGGGTCCTCAGGCAGAAGCTTTCAGATTCCTGAGCTACCACCAGAAATCATGATTTAGTGAGGCAGAGTGGAAGCAGATTTTTTTTAACATATGAAGGTGTCCGTGGACTGTATTTAGAGAAGCAATATCCTATGCAAAGCCTCCAAATAGGGAAGTGGGAGACCTAGATTTCAGCTCATTTACCGATTTTCCATGGGAAATCAGACCCAACACTTAGCTGCTCTGTGCTTCTGTTTTCTCATTTATAAAATGAGGGTGTTAAACTAGATAATACCTGATCAATTATAAAGGGTGATTTTACACACAGGGCACGTAGATGCCAATAAAAATGCAAAAGGGCTAATATGTGGATTTAATAAAATGCTCTGACAGCTCTAGGACCTTGAGCAAATCACTAAACTCTTTAGTACCTTAGGTTCAGTCTGTAATTGAGGAACCTGGACTGGATTATCTCCAACAGCCATTGTGGTGCTAATTTTCACAAAGGACCATTTTGTTCCTGGAGAGAAGAGCACACACACTTCAAAGCCTTGTTTGCAAGAAGCTCTGTCCCTGGACATCAATTATTGGGCAATACAAACAAAAACATCCACGGAGGTTATGTGGTGGGAACTTTAATTATTAACTCATAAGGTATGAGTTCAAGAGATACATTTGATGAAATTCAGATTCTAGGCACAAAGGAGGCTAGCGTTAGCTTTGGAATTGGATTATTACACCATGTTCATCTTTTGGATAAGATTCCAGGAAAAAAAATACCAAAACTGTTGGAAAGATTTTGTAAGGGCATCCTTGAAACAGGCCAATAAACTCTGGGTATGGTTTATTAGGAAATAAAATGGTGTTGGCAGAGCAAATTGTGGATTTACTGCATGACACTGTGGTGAAATATCTCACCCTCAACTTAGAGTTGGCTTGGGACTATGAAACTTTAGGAAAGTCCTTTGTTTCTCTGAGCCTCTGTTTCCTCATCCATAAATAAAACAGGAATATCATATACCGCACACAACGTGAATGAGACATGTTGGCAAGTGGAAAAGTTAAGCAGACATAAGGGAACCAGGAGTTATCATCATTATCGTCCTTACAACTTTGGGCTGCTCTTCTTCTTTGGCTCATTCTGTCCACTTGCTGATGTCGTCTTGTCACTCAATTACTTCACCTCTTACCCAAGAGCTAGACTTCCTTAGCTGTATTCCTTCTCCTCACTCAACTCCTCAATTTCTCTACTTCCCTTCACTCATATTCTTCTCTTCTCTTTTTCACGCAGTCTCAGACTGGGACATCCTTGAAGGCAGGAGATCTATCTTCTTCATGAATTTCAGTACACTCCCTCCTGCCTAAAATTTGGGAAATGAATGAAATGATGCCTACTCTTAGAAATAGACTGGACTTGATGTTCACCTCTGGACTCTCCATTCTGCCCTATCTTGTGCCCTATGTGGTAACTCATTCTGGTGGCCCAAGCCAGTCCTTTCCTTACTTCGTGGTCCTATAGTGCTCAACACAGAGATACTGGTCTTTTACATTTTCTCCCTGAGTTTCCCACACCACCTTAGCCTTTCTGTGTTCCTCTCACTGGGCTTCCTTTGTCATCCCTGGTCCACCAACTAACTCACCTGGAGTCAAGTACATTCCCCAGACCCAAGATACCGACTAAGAGAAGAGGAAAGGGAGCCCTGCCTCTTCTTCCCAACCCTAGGCATGGGTGGGCCCCAAGGCTTGATCTTTGACCTTTTGCTCTTCTCTCCTCTTGCTCTCCCAGTCTGAAATCTTAAATCCCAGGCTTCAGTACCACTGCCTCTCTAATAACTTTTGAACTTCCCTGTCTAGCATTTATTTATATTTCTCAACTCCTCAATTTCTTAAAAGTACTATTCTCCCCGCACCTCAGACTCAAAATCTCTTTGACTGCTCCTTCACCTTTGGCCTCTTGCATCCTCTCAGAAGGGATTATAAAGTATCCCTTTATAGTGTTCCCCCCTCGCTTCTATCTCACTCTTTTCTTATACTTTTTTTTTAGTTTTTTGTTTATTGCAGTAACATTGGTTTATAACATTGTACAAATTTCAGGTGTACATCATGACACTTCCACCTCTGCATAGATTACATCATGTTCACCACCGAAACACCAACCACCTATCCATATGTTCACTCATTCACTCATCCAGTCCTTCATTCAACAAATATAGTGAACAAGCAGACAATTTCTCTATCCTTATAGAACTTACTTTCCAGGAAGAGAAGATGGACAGTAAGCAAGTTAATAAACAGATGTATATATAATATCAAAGAGTGATGAGTCCTGTGAAGAAAAATAGAGCAGGGTAAGTAGATAGATGGTATCAGGAGAGCTGCTATTATATTGGCCCCTTGGAGTAGGTGATATTTGACAAGAAACCTCAGTGAAGTGAGAGTGAGCAGGTGGCTATTGGGGTAAGAGTCATCTAGAAAGAAGCACTATCATAGAAGCCCCAGGAAAGAATGTGCTCGGTATGTTCTAGGAACAATACAGAGATCTGTGTAGCAGAAACATGTAACGTAGATAACAAATATAACATAGTGGAAAGAGAATTGGGTGAAAAGATAGGAGTGTGACTTTCCGTCCTGATGTGCAACCTCATGAAAGTCATTTCATCTCTTTAGATTGAAAGTGTTAGACTAGATGATCTCTAAAATATGATTAGGCTCTAAAATATTTTATCACCTCAAGTAGATTGTCAGTTATTTGAAGGCAGAGAGCCAATTCATATTTATATCCTCCATAGTTCACAAGCAGTAGCATACACTGAATTGAATTGAGTACATTGGGTATAAGCTGAGTGATGGAAAGGGGGTGGAGATGAGGATGGAGTGATAACAAGCGACAGCTCATGCAGGACCTTGTTGAGGACCATGATAAATCTCATATTTTATTGGAATAGACAATCCATGAAGAATTTGAGCAAGGTAATGGCATGATTTGACTTCCTTTTCTATTTTTGTTTTATTTATTTATTTATTTATTTATTTACTTACTTACTTACTTACTTATTTACTTACTTACTTACTGGTGAGGAAGATTGTCCCTGAGCTAACATCTCTGCCAATCTTCCTCTATTTTGTATGTGGGACTCTGCCACAGCATGGCTTGATGAGCGGTGTGTATGTCTGCACTCAGGATCCGAACCTGTGAACCCCGGGCTGGCAAATCAGAGCATGTGAACTCAACCACCACGCCACCCGGCCAGCCCCTTTGACTTCCTTTTCTAAAGGATTACTCTGTCTACTATGTAGAAAAGAGACAATATGTGTGTGGGGAAGGGAGAGTTGGAGAGGTGAGGAAAGTGAGAGGCTAATGGGAGCTTGTACTAGCGTATTAGAGGAAGTAGCGTAAAGCGGTCAAATTTTGAAAAAAGAGCCAATTTGTTGACAAAGAGTATGAAAAAGAACAGTCAAGACTGGCCTTGAGCCACCGAATGAATGGAGAAGATGCAAGTTTTGGAGTAGTACCAAAATGTCAGCTTCATCTGGCTACATGTAAGTCTAGACATTCAAGTGAAAATGTTGAGTATGTAGTTGGGAATCATTAGTGTATGTAGGGCATTTAAAGTCATGGCATAAGGGCATAACTGTAGATAGAGAACATAAGAAATTTGAGAGTGCAAATCTGGGGCACTCCAAAGTTGAAGGGTCAAGAAGATCAAGAGTACTCAGCAAAGGAGGCTCAAAGGTGTAGCCCGTGGGTTGAAGAAACCAGAGTTTTCACTACCCAAGCCTGTATTACTGCACTGGTGCCTTGCATTTTAGCTTCTTGACTCTCCCACCTTTTTGATATGGTGCTATTGGTTTCATCCATATAAATAATTGCAAATAATTTTTAATTATTTATGTTTAAAGGCTTCCATTGTGGAGAATAAAAGCATAAAGTATCCATAGTAATATAATCATTTCCTTGTTCTTCCATTCTTTCTGCCTCACTCCCCAATAAAGACACACATATGAACCCAGAAACAACTTAAAACATGGAGTTTATTTAGAATTCAATCGTAAGAGAGAGCTGTTTTTAAGCATTTAATAGTCATGTGTGGGCGCACACACATGCACGTATGCACATACCCCTTGGGGATAGTTTATTAAATATTTCTTTCTGTTTCTAGCTTATTTTTCTTCCTACTTCCATTTGTAACACATTTTTTTTCATTAGCTGTTGGTTTGTCCCATGACCCTGAAAGTTCCTCAAGAATAAGTTTAATTTATTTTTTAGTGTGTTGTTGAATACTTGACCCAGGAGATGATGCTTACTAAATGGTTAACGAAATGAAATTTTAAAATCTCATCCTGCGGGTGGAAGAAATGCAACAGGAGATTTTGGTCAATAGTGGATGAGGGGAGCATATTTCTTCCAGGGAAATCAATTGGATTGAAGCAGGAACCCAGCCAATGGCTAGGGTTTCTAGCTGAGGGAGATGCAAGAGGTAAAATTTATCAGGGCTTCAGTGAGTTCAAGATAGCACTCAACTTTCAGAGATGACTAGTGTACAAACCAGGGACTAGAGATTTGTGATCTGACACCACATAGAGGGGACCAGTGGGGGAAGCCTTGATTTGAGGAAATGCAAAATTTCCCAATGATTCCCCAAACACTCCCCTGTGGTCCAACCTTAGGGAAGTAAGGCTAAATATGTGCATGATTGACTGGTGAAGATAGAGCTTCTAATCTCCTGCCAGATGTGAATCTCTTTGGAAAGCAGTCTTGATGATGCTAATTTGAGCCTGAAGGTTCTTGGTGTCTTGGAGCTGGGCCAAGTTGGAGCAGGCCAGGACATACACCTGGAAGCATCTGCATGTGGAAAAGATCATGACTGCACAACCAATAAGGCTATCAGGGTCAGAGAGACTCACCAAACCAGAGATATAATGTGATATTGATGAGTACAGGAATTCATTTCAAAACCATAGGCATCTGGAGAGCAGCAAGGAGAAATTTATTTTAGAACTAGAAATATCGAAATGTTGTTCAGGTAGATGTTTTTAAAGAGTCAGGAAAGACAAATAATGCTAATAATAATAACAGCCAATTTCCTGAGCTATTAATAACTACCAAGCTCTGTCCTGAGCTTTTCATCTGCAGAGCAATTGAAAGAAAAGAATCAATCTATGAAACTTTGCCCCAAGAAATTAGTTAGCATGTTGAGAAGGGAAAATTTGCCCATCATCAACATAAAACTAAATCAAATGGATATGAAGAGAGAGAGTGAAGACAGTGTGAGAAGTAAGAAAAGGATAAATATGAAATTAAACATCTCTACTCATCTCAGGTGAGAATTTTAAAAACAGAAGGGTTTAATGCCTTTGAATTGAGGGATTTATTAAATAAGATTGACCAGTTGAAACAGCATGACCTTGGGGAACAAACAAACCTGGAATCGGGTCCTGATTTCATTTATTATAGGACCATAATTAAGTTATTTTAAATTCTCTGAATCTTTGTATTCTCATCCATAAAATGGGGGTAATATTACCTACTTCATTGGGTTGTTGTGAGAGTCAAGTGGAATGAGATAAATACCCAAAATGTTTATTGGAGTGTCTGATTCTTGAAGCTAAGGACATTTCCTTTATTTAATAACAATAATAGCTAGCACTTATTAAGCACATATCTTTTGAGAGGAATGCCACTAAGTTCTTCCTATATAATGTCTCATTAAATATTCAGAATAACCACCCTCTGAAACCCATCCTATTTTCTCCACTTTGTAGGTGAGGAAACCGAGACACGGAGACATTCAAATTTCTCTCACAAAAACTCAGAGTCAGCTCACTGTGGAATGGGAGTCATACCTAGGAAGGCTGACTGCAGGGCCCATGCTCCTGACCACAATGCTCCAGATTATGAGCTCCTTATGGGCAGTGACCTGGTCTAGCCTTATACCGCTATGTCCACAACTCTTGGTACAGTACCAGGCCCATAACAGGTTGAAAGACTAACCTATGTGTTTTTTTAATGGCTCTTGTTAAAGAAAAACAGGTAGGAAATAGCCCATTAGTCGGCTACTATGAGTTTGAGGCTCTACCTCAAACTATTGTTTCTGTATTCTTCTTTCAGACCTTTTAGACCTTTTGCTACCTTTGACTTATACTTACAACCCTCTCCCTCACCTCACAGGTGGATTTCTGCATGAAGAAATACACTGGATTGTATGCATGTGGTGGTAAACCCTACTGGCTTTGTCTGAAGATACTTGTCCTAAGTTTCATGGGTTACCCTAAATTCCCTTAACTCTGAGCATATTTCATTCTACTATCCTAATGTTCCACATTTGGAAGTATATTAATAGACACGTGTTACCTGCCAACTTATCTTGTCTCTCCTACTGAGCCAGTAATTCAATTCAGTATGACATAATGCAAGACTATTCCTGTGCAGGGTGTGGTATAGAGTAAATAAAGGAAATTCTTATGCAGGGTGTTGTATGGAGCAAGTAAATGATTCCCTCTCTACAAGAGCTTAGAATCTGGATGGAAAAAAAAAAGGCTTACAAAAGTGACACAAAGAACAGTGCAAGCATGAAAATATTAGTATGAGTATATGGAAAATATTAATATGACATGTAAATTTCTTCAGGACAATGTCTGCTTATACTGGCACCCCTCTGGACCTACACAGGAGTTATGCAAGCAATATCCAGTCCTTCTCTGGAAAGAAAAGGAATGTACTCTTTCATTCATTCATTCATCTAACATCTGTTTGCTCAGAACTTACCATATTTTAGGCACTGTGTCAGGTGCAGGAAATTCAAATATGGCCTGGTCACAAGACTTGCTTTCAAGGAGCTTCTTCCCAGAGGAAGAGTCATATATGAATGGACAATTTTCGTGAAATGGAAGGCGAGATTCTAGTCATATATATAAACAGCTGTGGTATCAGAGGGCAAGAAGTGACTACTAAAAGTCCCCAAGGCTCAAGGCTGGTTGAGTGGGATCATATGGAGATAGGAATAGTATTGCCACTGTCTGTAGTGACACAGAGTCTATTTGGGGACTCTTTTTTTTTTTTTTAAAGATTTTATTTATTTATTTTTCCCCAAAGCCCCAGTACATAGTTGTCTGTCATAGCTGCACATCCTTCTAGTTGCTGTATGTGGGATGCGGCCTCAGCATGGCTGGAGGAGTGGTGCCTCGGTGCGCACCCGGGATCCGAACCCGGGCCGCCGGCAGCAGAGCGCACGCACTTAACCACCAAGCCACGGGGCCGGCCCTATTTGGGGACTCTTATTCTGCCTATGGTCAGCACCAAACATTAGTGCTCATTGACTGGGCTGCTTCTGAGAAGTGATGTACTAGATTTCTTTTGTCTTCCTTTATAGATCTTAGCACAGAGGATACAGCACAGGGCTATACTGATCAATTTTCATCATGGCCACGTGACATGGTGGAAGGTGCCTGGACTTTGGTGTACAGTAAATCTAATTTGGACCCCCAATTCTGTGACTTATTAGCAGTGATGTCTAAGACAAGTCAACTTCTCTGAGCCTCTTCCCTCATCTGTAAAATGGGAATGAGAGTAATAACAGCCGTATGAAGTGCTTTTTTGAGGATTACCAATTTAATCCTTTCAGTATCACTGTCACTATCCCAGTTTTACAGATCAGAAAACTAAGGTTCAAAGAGCTTAAGTGATTTGCCCCAAATCATGCAGCTAATCCTTGGGAGCTGGGATTCACCCCCAGGCAAACCTACTCCATTATACTTTATCGCTGACTTTTCATGTCTATGGTATGAAAAATAATTTTGTAAACCATCTAGCTCAGTGCCAGAAACATACCAGATCCTCCTTGCTATTGCAGTTTAATTAATTGGTGATGGAGGGTCACGTGCAGACTTGCAAAGTGTGTACAGAACAAAAGACACAATGTCTAGATCATATTTCTCTGGCTCTACCTTTCTGAGCCCACTGCCATCTACCTCCCTGCTCAGAAGAACTGGCAGTCCTAGAGCACGACTCAACAGGCCCCGTTTTTAGGAAGTAACAAAGCCAACGTGAAACAGAGGCGTTTTTACCCCTTGAAGTCTGACTCTCATCCCAGAAACAGTGGACTGCCTGATTCCTTCCCCTTCTCTCACATCACACCTCAATCTGCCATTGATTGGATCTAGATGAAGCACCCTTTCTACAGAGCAGGATCAATTTAGCCAATTTGTCTGATTTAGCTGCTGCTGAGATCAGCTCCTTGAAGCCCAGCATTCACAAAGGGCAAACTTCTTTATGTGAATTTGTATTTAATTGAACTGCTCCTTGTTCGATTAGTCAAATTCTTCCTCTAGTTGCCAGACACTGGTGTGAGCGAAAAGTGACCTCTGAAGTTGGACAACTGATGTTAAATGGTGCCGTCAGGCAAAAGGAGTGGCTCCTACGGAAGAGAGGATATTTTTTTCCCTTCAAGAGAAGTGGATTTCAAATATAATTGCTGTTTCTATCTGGTGAAAGGGCATCTCTCCCCATGAATCCAGGAGATGCTGAGGTGAGCGCCATTTCTTTCCAGAAGGCCATGTTTCCAAATTAACTTGTTCACATGCTAAGCAGAGAAGCAGCCGTGCTGCTAAGAAGAACAATTACTTTCCCTGGGACGCATTCACGCTGGTTCGTTCAGCTCTCTTCATGTTCCAAACCTTGGCTGGCTCTGGAATGGTGGATCAATACTGTAGGGGCTCCGAGCTCTCATTTCAGCCAAACTGGTGAACTGAAAAATGAGAGCTTGGGGAGAATCTCATAATGTGCCAGGTTTGTGCAACTTGTCTTTGGGGTCACTCAGGCAGAGAGTGTGTGCATTTTGTGCACATGTGCGTGCACACACATGCACGCACATACACACAGACGCACATCCCGCTCAACATCAGTGTAGCCTCAGATTTGTAATTAAAGGTGCCTTTGCATGAAAGGCTATTTCAGCTGTGATTACAGCTTCCCCCTGGCCAGCCTTGCAAAGTGGTCCTGCAGGAGGATTAGACATGGGTACCCTCTCCATGGCGTTGTTTGGTGATGCAGCAGCCTGCCCTGGTAGATGCTGAGCTCAAGGGAGAGGCTGACCCGGATGGCGAGTGGTGGAATAGCCGCCACACGCACGCCTGCTCCATACTGTTGCTGTCACTGCTCATGGCCCAAAAGGTGCCGCCTCTTTACTGAGAGCTGCTGATGCCAATTCACTCTCGGGGGACACAGGACAAAGGCGCACGCTGGATCTTCACATTTTAGAATGAGGATAATCAATCTTACTCCATGTATAGAACGGAGCCAATGTCGGGGAAGAGCAATAAACCCTACCAGCTGCTCGGGGGCACTGGAAGGCAAAGGCAAAGGGGGGCTGAGGGGCTGGAGGCATTTTTTTCTTCCCTAAACCTGTGGGAACAGATTCTATAGTAGATCACTACACAAAGAGAGAGTGAGAGGAGAAAACATATTGGTGTAGAATGCAGTTGAAAGATCTATTTTTTAAGGAAGACAACTTTCTTCTGAAAATCAAAATCAAACTCAAGCTGTTTGTGCTCAATACATATATAAAGTTTTTCACAAACAAACAGGTCATCTGTGTGTACAAGACCCCTGTAACCGTCCCAGGGTCTGCAAGACCTCACTATGCGACCAGGTAAGATCATTTTGCAAAAGGAGAAGTTAATTGTGGCCAAAACTAACTAGAGAGCATTTTTGAAAATTTCTGAGAATTTGGGAAAATGGAATGGTGGCTGTTTCCAGGGGCATCATTTATTGTTGTTTTTGACATCTTCCGCCATTTCCAATGTGTTTTCCTAAGACCACAGATTCCAAGATATTAACAGACAAAGGGTCTGTAGTAAAATAAATGGCAGAGATACTATGTGAGATGAAGTCAAATAGGTTTCTTTACCGCATAATCTTTTCCAGCCTTTCATATGTTGATGCATATGAGAATCTCCAAGAGAGGGAGATGGTAGCAGTGCTTTAAAAATGTATTTGACCAGGGGCCAGCCCAGTGGTGTAGTGGTTAAGTTCAAGTGCTCCGCTTTGGAGGCCCAGGGTCTGTGGGTTCAGATCCCAGGTGTGGACTTATGTACCACTCATCAAGCCATGCTGTGGAGGTGTCCCACATACAAAATAGAGGAAGATTGGCACGGATGTTAGTTCAGAGCCAATCTTCCTCACCAAAAAAAAAAAAAAAAAAGAAAGTATTTGACCAGAAGAGTCTTTTCTTGATGAGGACCTTATAGCACCAATGTTGGGCAGAATTTGCATGGGAACATGCTAGAGTGAAGGCTATTCCCCCTGGAATTACTTTAAAAGCATACATCCCCAACTCAGTCTTTACAATGCTTAAATATTTGGAGGTCATAAGATCCCTCTTCTAGTTTGAGATTCGGGATAAAAAGTGGAAACATTCCACAAGACTTGGGGAACTTCAAACGGAATCTTGTGAGTTAGAATCTGTGCAGTGACAAGAGTGGGAAATCTGCCCCACGTTGCGAGGGGATGGTATTCATTACACATTTTGAGTCTGAGATCCAGCGGAACAGGACAAATCAAAATTGAGCATTCAGGTGTGCCAGACGTCATGCTGAACATTTCACACAGGTTATCTAGTTTAGTCTTCCAAATAGCTCAGTCAGGATTGTTACTACCATGTTATTGCTGAGGAAACTCAAGTTAAGCAAATTGCCCCACGGTGTAATTGTTCAACGAGTGGTGGGGCCAGGATTCAAACCCAGAGAGTATGTCCAGAACAAAATGAGGCAATCTGACTTTTAGCCATTAGGCTATGTTGACATATCTGGATATCCTGCCTCATCCGGGTCACAGTTTGCTTGAGTCTCAGAACTTGATTTTCCCATGGAGGTGGAAATCCTCTGGGACGCTAAGACTAGTTTGGTAGGCGTCTAACTGCCTTTGGAAGGGTATGGGCTTGGATTCAATAAGGGGGCTCCTTGACTGTCTATGGCTACCCAGCAAGGGATCTTATGAGCAAAGGTGGAGAGTTGTGTTTGCAGCAGCCTTGAGAGCTCTTCTTTGAAGGATTCAGTCCATACTTTGCAAATGGTGACCACGAGTTCCACTACTGATTATTCTTTTCTTTGTCCGAGGAAAATTGTATTTGAGAACAATTAGTCTATCCCACAGGGTAATCCCCTACAAGCCTTTCCCACTAACCTCTGGAATACCTGGACAGCTTTACAGGAAAGGAGAGGTGGGAAAGGAGTAGCATCAGACAGTTTTGCTATTAAGAATTCTACACATTTTCCTATGGTTATCAGAATTATTCCACTTTATTCTGTGGTAAAACCCCAGAAATTTTTTATATCAAGCCAGATTCTGGGAAAAACCAAAGATTGCATTTTTTATTTAATGCTACCTGGTTACTTTTTCTCACTGAATTAATCCCAGTAAGGGAACACCAGTGCTCATTATCAGTTACACTTGGGAAACTCTTGGCAACTGAGAACACATCAAACACCACCGAGGTGAATACCCCATTGAATAGTGCCCTGTTGTTTCACCTCAGGTGGCCTCATTCCAGAGAAACCCTTCTGGATTAGCTAACCCAGTTTGTTATTCGGGATAAGTGGTCTCAGAGTCATTCCACCAATTAGTCAGTTGATTAGCAGTACTTCTTAAGCTAAATTGGCTGAACAACAGATTCTAAGCATGTACCAACTAAAAGGCAAGGTCCTTGCCTTCAAAGAGTTGGGGAGATCTAGTTGGGGAGAAGACGCGTTTGCACACACACAGACTCCTAGGATACAACTGGAGAGCATCATGAACATAGCACATAAACAAATGGGACAGTGGAAAGGAAAGTGTGAATATGAGCACAAAGAGGGTAGTAAAATGGATGACAAACAGTGTTTGTTGCAGAAGGCAGATGACTTGTTACATAAAAGCTTGGGTTGGGGGGAGGACTGGGGCAGGCTCAGTCTCAGCTAACTTGATCCAAGTAAAAGCAGTGGTTCTGGGAGTAGTCTATAGATTCAGGCCAATTATGAGATTGTTGTGAGGATATTGGATCCCAAACCCATTAGTGACAAGACTGGAAGCTTCTTGAAGGCAGGGAAAAAGTCTGACTCACCATGGTATCTTCAGCATCCAATACATAGCATGTCTGATATATGGCAGGCATTCAGTGAATTTTTGATGAAGGACTAAATTAATCCCTGTGTCATCCCTAGCATTAGCCCAGGAACTCCCACATGCCCCATTGGTGCTCAGGCAGAAGTAATGTACCTGATGGAGAAGAGCTAAGGTGAAATAAGAGATAAAGGGAAAGAAGATTGTACAAAAAGCAATCATACCAGCCCAATTTTGGTCTTTATGTACATTTTTTCTTAAAAGCCCAACATAGGTAGCTTTACTTCCTCATCCCTCTGAGAGAAGACAGATTAAACACCCTCTTTTTCCTCCAAAAGAGTTGAAAAGTCTTACACAGAATTCCACATGATGATTAAACTGGAATCTATGTTTCCTGTTTCATGCTTTGTTGCAAGATTATTTCTTCTCGTAATTTAGCAGACAAATCATACAATCCACCACCCCCAACTCGTGTCTCATTATTTTATTCGCTGTATTTGATGAAAAATATCAGCTTTAGGATGTCTAGACCATTGATCCATTTTTTTTTTATTTTTAGAAAGCAAAAGCTGAAATTGAAACATCAACACATTATCATGGTGCTCTGAGCTCTATCTAAATAGGAGGAACATTGATTTAGGAAGATTAAGGAAAAAAGTCCATAGTTTAAGGATTCCGTAGGGAATGGAAATGTAGAAAACTGAGTTCCCAGTCTCTAGACTGCAGCACTGGTAGTCAGCAGGTAAGCCATTTGCATGGCACATTTCAGCGAGCTGGCATTGTCCTAAAAAGCAGACACATGGATGATGTGGTATGTTACGAAAAGAACAGATTTGGGAATGAAACAAACCTGAGTTAAAAAATCTGTGTGGCCTTGGGCAAATTATTTTACGTGCCTGAGCCTCAGTTACCCCATCTGCAAAAAGGAATAACAAAACTCATCTCACCAGGTGTTGGATAATTAGAGACACTACACACAAAATTTGTGACATGTACTAGATGTTCAAAAAATGATACCTGCTGTTTTTATGATTGACATCCTTGTAACCAGAATGAAGAGACATTTTCTTTGTTTCTTACTATCCTTTTTGGAACATAATAGAGTGAAAATTAAAAAAAAACATAATCAAACAAATATTTCTTAGTACAAGTGATACGGTGATGAATAAGGAAAATTTTATTGTATAAGTGAAACACAGCTTTATAAAATTACAATTTCTAAATTTCCATACCATTTAGCATGTATAATCATTTTTATGTAAATCAGTTATTGCCAAGGATTTCGACAAACTACCTTTTTATTTTACTTTTTGTTGGAGGGTAATGTTTATGCAGAGAAGTGCACTTTGAAGCACACAGCTCAGTGGACTTGCACAATCAGAACCCACTCATGGAATGAGCACTCACATGAAGAAAGAAGACCGTTATGGCACTCCGGAAGCCCTGCCCCCTTCATGGACTTTCCAGCCACTGCTGCCCCCAGAGGTGACCACCATCCTGACTTATAACTTCATAGATTAGTTTGACCTGTTTTTATACTTACACAAATAGAATCATATGTCAGGTGTGTTTTTGTGGCCGAGTTGAACAAGTTACTTTTTTTTTTTTTAAAGGCAGTTTTTTTTTTTTTTTTTTTTTTGCAGGGAAAGATCTGCCCTGAGCTAACATTCTTTTGTCAATCTTCCTCTTTTTTGCCTCCCTAAAGCCCCAGTGCATGGTTGTATACCCTAGTCGTAAGTCCTTCTAGTTCTTCTATGTGAGCCGCTGCCACAGCATGGCTGCTGACAGGTGGGTGGTGTGGTTCCACGACCGAGAAATGAACCTGGGCCGCCGAAGCAGTGAGAGTGCCGAACTTTAACCACTAGGCTATCAGGGCTGGCTCACAGGTTATGTTTCTTAATGTCAATAGAAACTGTGTGGATTGTCCTTTGAAACAGTAAAAATGATCAATGATTTTTCAGATTTGACCTGCCTGAACAGCAGTAAGCACTAAGTAGTCTATGAACAAATATGTAATATAAATTGTGATTATAATAATACTTAATATAATTATTGCTATTATTAATACTCATTAATGATTAATATAATGTTATTAATGGATATTAATGATAAATTAGAAAATATCGATTCTATACTAATGAAAGCACAAACACCAGATATGGAATATGGCAAAGGACAACTTTCTGCAAAGGAGGCATCTCTATAAGTGTGACCCACTAGCAAACAGTCTTAATAAATTCTTCAGAAATAATATGCATGAGCAATCTGAGCATTCCACTGGGCTTTCTGGGAGATGGAGAGGCCACCAGATGAGGAACAGCAGCTCCAATGTGCCCCAGCCATTTCCCTGCTAAGCCCACTATCCTTGTTCACAAGACCAGCTCACCATTTCTGTTTAATTGTGAGTGATTTGAACAGCCTTTGTTATTAGTTCCCTTGTGGGTCATCTAGAAGGTATAGCCAAAATCAACATTTGTGATCAGGCTTTACTACAGCTTGAAGTCCCATGCCAACCAAACATGCTCACCATCTACCCTCAAACCCACCCACTCAGAAGTGGTTCCCAGATCAGCGCTGGCTTTGGCCATAGACCTGGAGGAAGGAGACACTTCTGGCAAAACAAATAATTTAGGAGGTCATTGTCCGAGTGTGATTAAAGGGCCTGAACTAAGGCAGGGGCAGTGAGAACAAAGAAGGGAGACAGACTGGTGTATTCAGATTTCTAATTCCAGGAGAATTATTACAGTAGAATAGAGGGCTTATACTGATTTAGGGAAGGGAGAGAGAGAGAGGAAGACAGAGAGAGAGAGATGGAGATTTTCAGCTTTGGGCACTAGTTCACTGACAGAATCCAGGACTAGGCGTTTTTTCAGAGTTGTAGTGGTGGTGGGGGTGGTGAGTTCTAGTCCAGACAGGTGAAATTTAAAGTACAGCCAAAAGCCAAATATGTTGCAAATATGTAATCATAAATTCCAGCCTTTTTTTTTTTTTTTGTGAGGAAGATTAGCCCTGAGCTAACATCTGTTGCCAATCCTGCTCTTTTTGCTGAGGAAGACTGGCCCTGGGCTAACATCCGTGCCCATCTTGCTCTACTTTATATGGGACGCCTGCCACAGCATGGCTCAATAAGTGTGCATAAGTCCATGACCAGGATCTGAACCTGCGAACCCTGGGCCGCCAAAGCAGAGCACACAAACTTAACCACTACGCCACTGGGCTGGCCCCCCCAGCCCATTTTTTAAATGGAAAGTTATCTTTAGTTAAGCCAAGAATATGTCAAACGTCATTTTCTTTGTTTTGTTTGGGCATATTCTGGAAAAAATTAGATTTTCCCCTTTTTTCCTTTATGAAAGGAATTTATCTTCAGCAAAGAGAATCCGGAAAATATCAATAAATTGAGGAGGAAGAAAGAAAGCATTCACCACCCAAATAACTTGCTATTATTATTTTGGTCTATTTCTTCTTATTCAACATTCTAACTTAAGTATTTTCTATGTTATTGCAAAGTCCTACATAACAATTAATGATTGCCTAATGTTGTATTGAATAAATGAAAGTGCTAGGGGTTACTTAATTGTTACCTTTTTGTCAGATATTTGAATGTATTCTATCTTTCACCATTATAATTAATGCTTTAATATAGAACTGTGGTCATAGGCTTTTTCTGTAACTCATATTATTTCCCTGGTTTATATTCCAAGAAGAATTACCAGGTGAAAGAATAAAAATAATTTTTAGATTCCTGCTATCTGTCACCGAAATACTTTCCAAGTAAGATTAAATCAATTTGTATTCTCATCCAAAATATATCAGTACTCTTTTCATAGCATCCTCGTCAGCAACCAATGTTACTTTAAAGAAAAAAAACCTTTCCAATTTGATAGGTAAAAATGATATTTCTTCATTTAATTTGCATTTCTCTGACTACTAATTAGGCTGAAACATTTTTTCATATGTTTTGCATTTCTGCAAATAATTGTTGACAGAATTTAAAACTAGAATGGCTCCTGTCACCCAGGGTGAATGAGCTGCCTCCTTCTGCTATAAACATCCCTCTAGGCTGATCGTGATGCTAATGGATACCTGGACAGCCTGCAAGGCGTTGGTTTTTGTTTTTTGAGGAAGATCGGCCCTGAGCTAACATCTGCCAATCCTCCTCTTTTTTTGCTGAGGAAGACTGGTCCTGTGCTAACATCCAGGCCCATCTTCCTCCACTTTATATGGGACGCTGCCACAGCATGGCCTGACAAGTGATGCGTCAGTGCATGCCCGGGATCCGAACCGGCGAACCCCGGGCCGCCGCAGCGGAGAGCGTGCACCCAACTGCTTGCGCCACCGGCCTGCCCCAAGGCATTGGTTTTTTTGTTTGCTTGTTTTTAAATTTTACTTTTTATTGAAGTAAAACATTCCTACAGAAAAACGCACATATAATTACATAGCTTGACGAACTTTCACAAACTAAACCCAGCTGAATAACCAGCACCTAGATTAAGAAACAGAACATTATCAGCATTCCAGAAACCTTTCCCCTAACTTCACACCCCATCCCAGTCACTTCCTCCCACAAAGGTAGCCACCATCTTGATATCTGTCAGCAGCAATTAGTTTTGCCTATTTTGTACTTTTTATATAAATGGAATTATATGGCATGATCTCATGTTTCTGGATTCTTTTATCAACATTAATTTTCTGAGATTCATCCACATTCTTGTATGTCTTTGTAAATTATTCATTCTCACTGTTATGTAGTATTCTGTGTGAATATACCACAATTTACTTACTGCTCTTGAAGATTTTGGCAGTTTCCAGTTAGTTTTTTGCTATTTTGAATAGTGAGGCAATGAAATAGTCTACTACTTGTTTTTTGGTGGATATATGTTTTAATTTCTATTAGGCATACACCTAAGAGTGGAAAGGCTGGGTTATAGAATATGCATATATTCAGATATACTCTCAAACAGTTTTCCAAAATGGTTGTACCAATTTACACTCCTGCCATTAGTGCATGAGAGTTTCAGTTGCTCCACATCCTTGTCAATACTTGGTCTTTTAATCTTTTTCATTGTAATCATTCTAGTGGGTATGCAATAGTTTTAATTTGAATTTCCCTGATTACAAATGAATTTGAGCACCTTTTCATAAGTTTATTGCCACTCAAATATCCTCTTTTGTGAAGTATTTGTCCAGGTTTTTTTTTTTTTTTTTCCCTTTTCTATTGGGAAGTCTTCCTTTTTCTTATTGATTTGTGGATGTTCTTTATATATTTAGGATATTAGTTCTTTGCTGGATATGTGCATTGAAAATATCTTCTCTGACTCTGAAGATTTCCATTTAACTCTCTTATTTTTGTCTTTTGAGAAACACAAAATGTTAATTATAGTATAGTTTGATTTAACAAATGTTTTTCTTTTGTAGTTTTGCCTTATATGTCACGTTTTAAAAATAATCTTTGCTACATCCAAGTCAGGAAGATATTCTCCTGCAATTTCTCTCTAAGTGCTTTACTGTTTTATTCTTCACTATTAAATCTGCAATCCATCTGGTATTTGATTTTCTATACAGTGTAAGGTAGGTGTTAAAATACATTTTTTTCTATAGTGATATTCAATTGACACAGTACTATTTATTGAAAAAATCATTCTCTCCTTACCTAACTGATGCACCACAATAACCTTTTCTTGGCTCTTCTTGGACCTTTGCATTTCTATACAAATTTTAAAACAACTTGTTTTATTTTTTTGTTTTGTTTTTGTTTCCTGGCTTTACTGAGGTATAATTGACAAATAAAAATTAAATATGTTTACGGAATACAATGTGATGATTTAGTGTATGTATGCAATCACAATCTAGTTAATTAATACTTTCTTCACCTCACATAGTTACCATTTTTTCGTGTGTGGTTGAGAACACTTAAGATTTACTTTCTTTGCAACTTTCAAGTATACAATATGATATCATTAACTATAGTCACCATGCTGTATATTCGACGCCCAGAACTTATTCCTCTTATAATTGAAACTTTGTACTCTTTCAGCAACATCTCCCCAATTTCCCTCACCCCCCACCCCCTGGCAACCACTGTTGTACTCTCTGGTTCTATGAGCTCAACTTTTAGATTAAGCATATAAGTGAGCTTATACAGTATTTGTCTTTCTGTGTCTGCTTTATTTCACTTAGCATAATGTCCTCTAGGTTCATCCATATTGTTACAAATGGGAGAATTACTTCTTTTCTTTTTTTTTTTTGCTGAGGAAGATTAGCCCTGAGCTAACATCTGTTGCCAATCTTCCTTTTTTACTTGAGGAAGATTAGCCTTGAGCTAACATTTGTGCCAGTCTTCCTCCATTTTTTATGTGGATTGCCACCACATCATGACTGACGAGTGGTGTGGGTCCAAACCCGGGCCACTGAAGCAGAGTGCGCCAAACTTAACCACTACACCACAGGGCCAGCCCTCAGAATTCCTTCTTTTTTATGGCTGAATTATATTCCATCATATACATATATTTATATATATATATATATTACATTTTACATTTTCTTAATCATTTGACTTATTCATTTTATTATTCAACTTTGTTTCCATATCTTGGCTATTATGAGTAATGCTTTAATGAACATAGGAGTGCAGATCTCTCTTCAAGATACTGATTTCATTTCATTTGGATATATACCTAGAAGTGGGATTGCTGGATCATAAGGAAGTTCTATTTTTAATTTCTTGAGGAATCTCCTTACTGTTTTCCATAATGGTTATAATACTTTCCATAATACCAATGTAAATTCTTACCAACAGTGAACAAGGGTTCCCTTTTTTCCACACCCTTGCCAATACTTATCTCTTGTCTTTTTGATAATAGCAATCCTAACAGGTATGAGGTGATATCTCATTGTGGTTTTGATTTGTATTTCCCTGATGATTAGTGATGTTGAGCACATTTTCATATACCTGTTGGATACTTGCATATCTTTTTTGGAAAAATGTCTATTCAGCTCCTTTCCCCATTTTTGATTGTTATTTTATTTTACTTTTTGCTACTGACTTTTATGAATCCCTTATATATTTTGGAATTAACCTCTTACCAGATATATGTTTGTAAATATTTTCTCCCATTCTGTAGGTTGGCTTTGCATTTCGTTGATTATTTTTTTGCTAAAGGCATCCAATTTGGAAAAGTTAAATTTTCTCTGTTTGTAGATGACATGATCTTATATACTATTATATAAAATCCTAAATTTAGTAGGGTTATATAAAACTCTAAGGATTCCACCAAAAAATTATTAGAACTAATACATGCTTTTAGTGAAGTTACAGGATACAAAATCAATATACAAAAATAGGTTGTGTTTTTATACACTAACAATGAACTCTCAGAAAAAGAAATTAAGATAACGTTCCCATTTACAATAGCATCAAAAACAATAAAATACTTAGGAATAAATTCAACCAAGGAAGTGAAAGATCTGTACACTGAAAACTATAAGACACTGATGAAAGAAATGGAAGAAGATACAAATATATGGAAAGATAGCCTGTGTTCATGGATTGGAAGAATTAATATTGTTAAAATGTACATATTAACTAAAGTTATCTACAGATTCAATGCAATCCCTGTCAAAATCCCTATGACATTTTTCACAGAATAGAAAAAACAATCCTAAAATTTGTATGAAATCACAAAATACCCCAAATAGCCGAAGCAATCTTGAGAAAGAACAAAGCTGGAGGCATCACACTTCAAACCATATTACAAAGCTATGGTAATCAAAACAGTATGGTACTGTCATAAAAACAGACACAGAGACCAATGGAACAGAATTGAGAGCCCAGAAAAAAACCCATGCATATATGGTCAACTAATCTTTGACAAGGTTGCTGAGAATATATGATGGGAAAAGGATAATCTCTTCAACAATAATGTCAGGAAAACTGGACTTCCACATACAAGAGAGTGAAATTAGACCCTTATCTTACACTATTCACAACAATTAACTTAAAATGGATTAAAGACTTAATTGTAACATCTGAAACTGTAAAACTCCTAGAAGAAAACATAGAGGAATAACTACTTGCCATTGGTCTTGGCAATGATTTTTTGGGTATGACACCAAAAGCACAGGCAATAAAAGCACAAGTAAACAAGTGGGACTCCAACTTCTTTATTTTAGCCACAAAATAAAAACTACTTGTCTCAGTCACCTCGGGCTGCTATAATAAATTACCATAGATTGAGTGGCTTAAACAACAGAAATTTATTTCTCACAGTTTTGGAGGCTGGGTAGTCTGAGATCGGTGGGCTGAGATATTTGGTCTGATGAGGGCCCTCTTCCTGGTTTGTAGGCAGCCTTCTTGTTGCATTTTCACATGGCAGAGTTAGAGAATGAGAGAGAGAGAGAGAAAGAGAGAGAGAGCAAGAGAGAAACCTCATCTCTTCTTTTATAACAGCACTAATCCCATTCATGAGGGCTTCACCGACAAGATCTAATTACCTCCAAAAGACCCCATGTCCTACTACCATTACAGTAGGGGTTAGGATTTCAACATACGAATTTGAGGGGGACACGAACATTCAGTCAATAACACTGCTGGAATTTATATTGGGTCTGCAGTAGGTATATAGATTAATTTGTGGGGACTTGATATCCTCACAATATTGAGCCAATTCAAAAACATGATATATCTTTCTTTTATTTAATCTCCTTTCATTTCTCAATAATTTTTTTTAACTTTTAGTATAAAAATCTTACACATCTTCCATTGTATTTCTTGTATGTGATTATTATTTTTTGTGTGTGTGAGGAAGATCAGCCCTGAGCTAACATCTGTTGCCAATCCTCCTCTTTTTGCAGAGGAAGACTGGCCCTGAGCTAACATCCGTGCCCATCTTCCTCTACTTTATATGGGATGCCGCCACATCATGGCTTGCCAAGCGGTGCATTGGTGTGTGCCCGGGATCCGAACCTGCGAATCCCAGGCCGCCAAGGCAGAGCGCGTGCACTTAACTGGGCTGGCCCTGTGTTTGATTATTTTGATGCTACTGTAAATAATATTTTTAAAATTTTTTTCTACTTTTTGTTGCTTAGTACCACAAAATACAGTTATTGAATTGTATAAAAATAAAATTATTGTTGTATATTGACCTTCCTCGTATCCAGCAAACTTGCTACATTTATTTGTCAATTCTAAAAGTATGCAGATTCTTTTGGATAGTCTAGGTCCACAATCATGTAATCTGCAAACAATGCCAATTTTATCCATTCCTTTGCAATCCTTATGCTTTTTATTTCTTTTCGTTTGTTTGTTTTGATGCATTTACTAGGACAGCCAGTACAGTATTCAATAGAAATGGTGGAAGTGGGTTTTCCTGATCCCAGGGGAAAGTTTTCAATATTTGTCATTGAGTATGACGGTTCCTGTGGATTTTTAAAATACATATTTGAGTTGGTTTTCTATTGCTGCACAACAAATTACCGCAAATTCAACAATTTGAAACAAAACAAATGTATTATCTCACACTTTTGTAGACCCGAAGTCTGGGTGGAGTTCAAATGGAGTCTCTATTCAGAGTCTCACAAGGCTGAAATCAAGGTATCGGCAGGGGCTGGAATTTTATCTGGAGATTGGGTCCCCTTCTAAGATTATTCATTGGCTAAATTCAGTTCCTTGTGGTTGTAAGATTGAAGTCTCTAATTTAGTTTTTCTCTTGTTTTTTCTTGGCTTTCAGCTGGGGGTTTCTCTAAGCTCCTAGAGGCCACACTCAAGTCCTGGCTATTTGGCCTCCTTCACCTTCAAAGGTAGCAATGGAGAATATCCTTTACATCAAAAATCTGTCCGACTTCAGGGAAGTCCCAGTCCCTTTTAATGGCTCACCTGATTAGGTCAGGCTCACTTGGATAATATGCTTTTTTGTTTTTTTGTTTGTTTCAATTATTTTATTGAGGTCATAATGGTTTATAATGTGTAATTTCAGGTGTACATTATTATTTATCAGTTTCTGTATAGACTACTTTGTGCTCACCACTAATAGTCTAATTTTTATCCGTCACCATACATATGTGTCCCTTAACCCCTTTTGCCCACCCCCAACCCCCTTCCCCTCTGGTAACCACTAATCTGTTCTCTTTATCCATATGTTTATCTCCCACATATGAATGAAATCGTGCAGGGTTTATCTTTCTTTGTCTGGCTTATTTCTCTTAACATTATACCCTCAAGGTTCATCTAAGTTGTTGCAAATGGGACGATTTTGTCCTTTTTTATGGCTGAGAAGTATTCTGTTGTATATATATACCACATCTTCTTTATCCATTCACCAGTCGGTGGGCACTTGGGTTGCTTCCACGTCTTGGCTATTGTGAATAACGCTGCAATGAACACAGGGGTGCATAAATCTCTCTGCATTGTTGATTTCAAGTTCTTTGGATAAATATCCAGTAGTGAGATAGCTGGATCATGTGGTATGTCTATTTTTATTTTTTTGAGAAATCTCCATACTGTTTTTCCCACAGTGGCTGCACCGGTTTGCATTCCCAGATAATCTGCCTTTTGATTAACTCGACATCAACTGATTAGTAACTTAACCATGAGAGTGATCACCATCATATTTACTGGTTCTGCCCACACTCAATGAGAGGGAATTGTACAGAGAATATAGACCATTGGGTGGAAATCTTGGGAATCTTCTTATACTTCTGCCTACTACAATATTCTTTGTTAATTAATAAATCTATAACGAGTCTGCCAAGAGTTGTTATCATGAATGAGTGTTAAATCTTATCAAATGCTTTTTCTGCATCTGTCAAGATGACTAATATTTTTAAATTTTTCAACCTGTGAATCACATTGATTGATTTTTTTCAAACCTCACTTGATTATGATCGTACTTTTCTTAAAGATAGGTAGATCCAATTTGCTAATGTTAGTTTGAACCATATAAAATGGCTAACATTTGACCTACAAATGTCAATTTAGATGGTTCAACCTCATATTTTTACAAATTTTATGTCTATTTTTATGACATATATTGATCTGTAATTTTTCTTTCTTGAAATACTGTTGCTGGATTATAGAATTGAGCTTATTCTGGCCTCCTAAAGTGTTAGGAAGTATTCTGTCTTTTTCTATCCTCTGGAAGAGTTTGTGCAGGATTGGTATTATTTCATTATTAAACGTTTGAATTAATTCACTGACAAAGCCATCTGGGGGTCTGCTACGATTAGTCACTTTGAAAAGATGATCTAACTGATGCTGAAGAAATCTATATATACAGGTTAAGACTACTAGGCTGTAATCTATGATGATTTTTTGGAGCATAGTGGTGATGATGGAAAAAAATGATGGGTTAGTCCAGTAGAGAAAAATTCAGATATAATCAGGTATTGGTCCAACAATATTCTGACTATTCCAGTATTTTACATTTGAAATAGGTTCTCTGCTAGTGGTGATCCTTCAGGGAATCTGCTGTGAAGAACTAAAAACGGTGAGTCACTTTGACTCAGTCCTATATCCTGCTTTCTTTGATTCTTAGCAGGCATCAATTGGGCCACCTTTCAGATGATGTGTGTACTTGGGCAAGTGATTATGTCTCACTGTGCCTCACTTTCCTCACCTGCACAAAGGGAATAATAAAATAATCTAAGTTACAGAGTTATGAGGATTCATTTAGATTATGGATTAACCTAAATTAGCACAGTGGTTAGCCCACAATAAGCACTCAAGAAAGGCTAACTTTATTTATTTATTTATTTTTTGTGAGGAAGATCAGCCCTGAGCTAACATCCATGCTAATCCTCCTCTTTTTGCTGAGGAAGACTGGCCCTGAGCTAAGATCCGTGCTGATCTTCCTCCACTTTATGTGGGACGTGGCCACAGCATGGCCTGACAAGCGGTGCGTCAGTGTGCACCCAGGATCTGAACCCGGGTCACCAGCAGCGGAGCGCATGCACTTAACCGCTACACCACAGAGCCAGACCCCCCTAATGCTAACTTTAATAATGCTTTATCTAGTCACTTTGTTTTAGAAGCACTTCTGTTTTCCAGAACATTTATTCTTAGCAGAAGTAACAAATTTGCGGGTGACTTCTGAGGTATTATAGCAACTATGACACTTTCTTGCACTTAGCTGTGTCTTCTTTTGCCTATTTGACTATGAGATTTTTGAAAGAGGAAACATTACCTCATTCATATTTATATTTTCAGTGCCTTATATAGAATAGGTGCTCAATATTCTCTACCAAATAATCAAATGAAAAAAATATCCCAAAGTATCAG